>NC_092112.1:14102889-14105389 GCF_045679555.1 Salvelinus alpinus | reverse complement strand
CCCATGGACTTATCAGTCAGTCTCAAATGTTCCTGGACTTATCAGTCAGTCTCAAATGCCCCTGGACCTATCAGTCAGTCGCAAATGCTCCTGGACTTATCAGTCAGTCGCAAATGCTCCTGGACTTATCAGTCAGTCTCAAATGCCCCTGGACTTATCAGTCAGTCTCAAATGTTCCTGGACTTATCAGTCAGTCTCAAATGCCCCTGGACTTATCAGTCAGTCGCAAATGCCCCTGGACTTATCAGTCAGTCGCAAATGCTCCTGGACTTATCAGTCAGTCTCAAATGCCCCTGGACTTATCAGTCAGTCTCAAATGTTCCTGGACTTATCAGTCAGTCTCTAATGCCCATGGACTTATCAGTCAGTCTCAAATGTTCCTGGACTTATCAGTCAGTCTCAAATGCCCCTGGACTTATCAGTCAGTCTCAAATGCCCATGGACTTATCAGTCAGTCTCAAATGTTCCTGGACTTATCAGTCAGTCTCTAATGCCCATGGACTTATCAGTCAGTCTCTAATGCCCATGGACTTATCAGTCAGTCTCACATGTTCCTGGACTTATCAGTCAGTCTCTAATGCCCATGGACTTATCAGTCAGTCTCAAATGTTCCTGGACTTATCAGTCAGTCTCAAATGCTCCTGGATTTATCAGCTAGTCTGCCGTGGATACACTGAATAAACTGTAGCACTGTTACAGTAGTATCAGTTTGTGGCCATCTCTACATTGTCACAAATTTACACAAGCATACACACATACAGTTGAAGTCGGAAGTTTACATACACCTTAGCCAAATACATTTAAACTCAGTTTTTCACAATTCCTGACATTTAATCCTAGTAAAAATTCCCTGTCTAAAATCAGTTAGGATCACCACTTTATTTTAAGAATGTGAAATGTCAGAATAATAGTAGAGAGAACCCCAGAAAGAGTAGCTGCTGCCTTGGCAGGAACTAATGGGGATCCATAATGAACCCCAGGAAGAGTAGCTGCTGCCTTGGCAGGAACTAATGGGGATCCATAATAAACCCCAGGAAGAGAAGCTGCTGCCATGGCAGGAACTAATGGGGATCCATAATAAACCCCAGGAAGAGTAGCTGCTGCCTTGGCAGGAACTAATGGGGATCCATAATAAACCCCAGGAAGAGAAGCTGCTGCCTTGGCAGGAACTAATGGGGATCCATAATAAACCCCAGGAAGAGAAGCTGCTGCATTGGCAGGAACTAATGGGGATCCATAATAAACCCCAGGAAGAGAAGCTGCTGCCTTGGCAGGAACTAATGGGGATCCATAATAAACCCCAGGAAGAGCAGCTACTGCCTTGGCAGGAACTAATGGGGATCCATAATAAACCCCAGGAAGAGAAGCTGCTGCCTTGGCAGGAACTAATGGGGATCCATAATAAATACAAAATAATAAAGACATGAAAAATTGAGAACATTTTTAATTTTTTGTCGTTTTTTTTAAAACGAAAATGCTGTTATCGGGTGTCCTCCATCTAATCATTCAGTCTAACGTCTTTCTTTAGTCATTCAGTCTAATTTCTTTCTTTAGTCATTCAGTCTAATGTCTTTCTTTAGTCATTCAGTCTAATGTCTTTCTTTAGTCATTCAGTCTAACGTCTTTCTTTAGTCATTCAGTCTAATGTCTTTCTTGAGTCATTCATACACTTTTCCTCTGCTGCTTCTTGTCCGAGGACACAGTACAGTCTTTCTCTCTTGTCCGAGGACAGAGTACAGTCTTTCTCTCTTGTCCGAGGACACAGTACAGTCTTTCTCTCTTGTCCGAGGACACAGTACAGTCTTTCTCTCTTGTCCGAGGACACAGTACAGTCTTTCTCTCTTGTCCGAGGACACAGTACAGTCTTTCTCTCTTGTCCGAGGACACAGTACAGTCTTTCTCTCTTGTCCGAGGACACAGTACAGTCTTTCTCTCTTGTCCGAGGACACAGTACAGTCTTTCTCTCTTGTCCGAGGACACAGTACAGTCTTTCTCTCTTGTCCGAGGACACAGTACAGTCTTTCTCTCTTGTCCGAGGACACAGTACAGTCTTTCTCTCTTGTCCGAGGACACAGTACAGTCTTTCTCTCTTGTCCGAGGACACAGTACAGTCTTTCTCTCTTGTCCGAGGACACAGTACAGTCTTTCTCTCTTGTCCGAGGACACAGTACAGTCTTTCTCTCTTGTCCGAGGACACAGTACAGTCTTTCTCTCTTGTCCGAGGACACAGTACAGTCTTTCTCTCTTGTCCGAGGACACAGTACAGTCTTTCTCTCTTGTCCGAGGACACAGTACAGTCTTTCTCTCTTGTCCGAGGACACAGTACAGTCTTTCTCTCTTGTCCGAGGACACAGTACAGTCTTTCTCTCTTGTCCGAGGACACAGTACAGTCTTTCTCTCTTGTCCGAGGACACAGTACAGTCTTTCTCTCTTGTCCGAGGACAGAGTACAGTCTTTCTCTCTTGTCCGAGGAAACAGTACAGTCTTTCTCTCTTGTCCG
>NC_092112.1:14077889-14100389 GCF_045679555.1 Salvelinus alpinus | reverse complement strand
ATCATTATTCAGGATTCATTCAGGACTATCTGTTTAGAAACATATTCTATTATCATTTACAATAAAAGTGACTCCAAAATGACACAATACATTATTTACCATGAATTTCTATTGGGCACAACATTTTCTGAAACACAACCAAAACAAACAGCAAATGCATCCAACAAGTATGTAGAGGCACAAGCTTGATGTAGTCATTGTTAGCTACGAATATGGGACCAAATACTCAAGTTTTTACTACTGAATAAATAGTTCTCGTTCTCATGTTTTTTTGTAAATATGTTTTTTTCTTTGTTTATTTCTGTCTTTTGCTATTTAAGTGGAATGTATGGGGAGGAGTCTGGGATGTATGGGGAGGAGTCTGGGATGTATGGGGAGGAGTCTGGGATGTATGGGGAGGAGTCTGGGATGTATGGGGAGGAGTCTGGAATGTATGGGGAGGAGTCTGGGATGTATGGGGAGGAGTCTGGGATGTATGGGAAGGAGTCTGGAATGTATGGGGAGGAGTCTGGAATGTATGGGAAGGAGTCTGGAATGTATGGGGAGGAGTCTGGGATGTATGGGGAGGAGTCTGGGATGTATGGGAAGGAGTCTGGAATGTATGAGGAGGGGTCTGGGATGTATGGGAAGGAGTCTGGGATGTATGATGAGGAGTCTTGGATGTATGGGGAGGAGTCTGGGATGTATGGGGAGGAGTCTGGAATGTATGGGAAGGAGTCTGGAATGTATGGGGAGGAGTCTGGGATGTATGAGGAGGAGTCTGGGATGTATGGGGAGGAGTCTTGAATGATGATCATACTCTTGCTTGAATAACGTGCGTAGTTGCTACTACTGACAGTATTGATATTATTGACATGTTTGATTGACATGACGAGTGGGACACTCCCCTGCGAGGATATGTCCTGTAGGTGCTTCCTACAGTTTTCCTACTCAAGGCTCTGATGAAGGAGATTCATGCCGAAACTTAAGCCGATTGTTTTCTTGTCTCGTCAATAAATCTATCAGATTTATGCAGCAACAGAGTGCTTATTTTTAATTCATTCTGGATAGTCACCAGTTGAAATATCCTGGGGTAAGGAATGTTTTTGGGATTTTCAAGTCTCTCAGTCGAGCACCTGATCTCCCCTTTTTGAGTTTAAACTGGGCTGAAGCGTTTGGCTAAACGTTCTTTACACATATAAGTGAATTTGTCCCAATACTTTTGGTTCCCTTAAAGTGGTGGACTATGCACAAAAAGTTCTGTAATTTCTAAACGGTTCACACTATATGGATGAAAGTACCCTAAATTTAAAGCTGACAGTCTGCACTTTAACCTCGTAGTTATTGTATCATTTTAAGTACAAAGTGCCAGAGCCAAAACAGCAAAGAACGTGTCACTGTCTCAATACTTTTGGAGCTCATTGTATTTCTCTCTCTTTCTCTTCCTTGCTTGATCTGTCTTTCTTTCTCACTTACACACGATCTCTCTCTCTCTCTCTCTCTCTCTCTCTCTCTCTCTCTCTCGCTCTCTCTCTCGCTCTCGCTCTCGCTCTCTCTCTCGCTCTCGCTCTCTCTCTCTCTGCTTATAGATGCAGTCACGTCAGGAATTGAGTTCATTTCAAATTATGCCACCCACCCATTTTAAATGTCCCTGGCAACTGAGATGAGGCTTTGATGCCAGGGCTAAGGAGACACACGGTCAACAAGGCCCATACTGAAACACATGGAAACACACTGAAACAGGCCCCATCAGGTGATATCCTGGCCCGGCTAGGTTAGAACTACATATTTGTCTTTCTCTTTTATGACATGGAAATGACCTGGCCCTGTTCCCAAGACACCGTTTAAGAGAAATATGCTGTGGGGAAAGGTCAGAGGTCAGGGAGTGGACTGGAAAGACAGACATAATGGAGGATTACGTGCAACTAAGAAACCATGTGAATCTCTGGGTCTGCCTCCCAAATGGCACCTTATTCCCTATATAGTACACTACTTTTGACCAGAGCCCTATTCCCTATATAGTGCACTACTTTAGACCAGAGCCCTATTCCCTATATAGTGCACTACTTTTGACCAGAGCCCTATGGGAATAGGGGGCCTTTTGGGACCCATATATTGTGTAACTGCCTGGCTGTAGCAGATGTGACTAGAAGTTTAGCCACACACACACACACTCACACACTCACACACTCACTCACTCGCTCGCTCGCTCGCTCGCACGCACGCACGCACGCACGCACGCACGCACGCACGCACGCACGCACGCACGCACGCACGCACGCACGCACACACACACACACACACACACACACACACACACACACACACACACACACACACACACACACACACACACACACACACACTGATCTGTGCCCTTGAATGTTTGTACGGCGAGAGACTGAAGGGAAATGCGGCTGGTAGACGATAGAGGCAGGCTCTACTGAGCTCCTCTCCCAGGCATCAACACCTCTCCCTGGCTACCCGCTCAGACAGAGTGCCCTGAGAGTCACTGGAGTTTCAAGCTTCCTGCAGGCCCTCTGGGAGAAGAGATACCGTAACCTATTGGTTATATCCGGTATTGTTACAGAGGAAGCGTCCTTAATGATTTTACACCATGTGACTTCACTGTAAAACAACCAGGGGAGAATGACTTATGGTTATTGATGACAGTGTCACCTGTGTAGAGAATGAGAGCTGCAGTACTGTCACCTGGGTTAGGAGTGGCTTCACTTTATAGATCTCTCTGAAGAGGATACACCTGTGTTCACACACACACACACACACACACACACACACACACACACACACACACACACACACACACACACACACACACACACACACACACACACACACACACACACACACACACACACACACACACACACACACACACACACACACACACATGAACACACACACACACATGTCCCCCCTCCCTGTCCTCACCCAACATAAACATCTGTTGTGGGGTGGATGTGGCCTACCTTGTTGCATGCCTGTAGTGAGGTTCCCATACAGCAGAAGCTATTGCAGAGAACAGCGAGCTGCACCGGAAACCCATAGGCCGCTGTGAAACGGTTCATAGCTTTACTCATAGTGTGTCAGCCACGCCTTCCCTCACTCATCTCAGCTCCCAGATAAGACGGAGGGTCTGAGGTGTTTGGTTGGTTTATTTGTTGCGGAAGGTTTATAGCAACACAGCTGCCTGCTTGTGTGGTGAGACTAAACAGTATGCTTAACATTAAGCAGGTTCTTTGGGGTGGTATGGAATTATGGCATTTTGCAGGTAATGTTATTTAAATCATACAGGAAAAACATAATTTCTTATTGACTTTAGTTTTGTACGATACCGTTTGTGCTGTTGACGATCACACGTAGCGTGTTCTAGAACTGTTTCATGATTGACATCTCATCTCTCCTCCCCCTTGTCATCTTCCCCCACAGCCGAGGCCAATCATGAGTTGGGGGTGGGAACTCGCTCCCCGGAGCCGTCCACTCCCAGCCCCACTCCGAGGAGGGCGGGGCCAGGGGAGCATGACCTCTTGACCTGTGGGAGGTGCCAGACCAACTTCCCTCTGGGAGACATCCTGGTCTTCATAGAGCATAAGAGACGGCTGTGCAATGGAGGAGGCCGCGCCCCTGGGGGGTTCTCCAAACCGGGCGAGAGGGGGAACCCCGTCTTGCTGCGGGGAGGGGCGGTGCCGGTGGAGGTGGGGGTGCAGGTGACCCCTCATGGGGAGGAAGAAGAGGAGAGGAGGCTGACGCCTGCTAAAGGAATCTGTCCCAAACAGGAAAGAGGAAACACAGGTAGGAAATCAGACCTCACTCTGAGCTTTGACACTCAATTACACACACACACACACACACACACACACACACACACACACACACACACACACACACACACACACACACACACACACACACACACACACACACACACACACACACACACACACACACACACACACACACACACACACACACACACACACACACACACACACACACACACACACGCACGCACACAGCTCTAAAGCTGCCTGAAGGACTCCTGCTGCTGAAACCAGTTGTGCCAGGACGTGACAGAGCCCTGTGTGTGTGTGTGTTCATAAGGAGATTCCACTGCATCAAAAGGTTAAGAAAGCTGATTAAAATGCTGTGGCTCGGAGGTGCAGAGAAGAGGATTAATAGAGAGGATATAGGACCATTCATCTGGATTAAAGAGACTGTTTAGTATTAGCAAGTGTAGCTGCAGGGGGACAAGCTCAAAGTTATCAGGCCACAAAGTCACCACTACAGGAAGTCAAACTGGTGGACTGGAGACAGTGGAATGGGTGAATTGGGGAATGAGTAAGTCAAGTCAGTCAATTGCAGAGATTTTTTGCTAAATAAAATATTGCTGCCGAACTCAACACGCTGGTGTAACAGCCAGAGAGAAATAGACACGTTTTGAGTTTATCCAAATCAATTTATTTAGAAGCAACGTGAGTCAGATCCAGATCCCACCCAGTTGAATTCCTTTCTTCCATCTCCACAGTATTACAGTGACCTTCCCTTGATTTAGTTCACCGGAGGAAAAGTCAACCTTATCTCTGGGAAGGCAGAGCAAGGAACCACTCCGGGGCTGAATTAATGAATTAAACAGTTCAAGAGCGTTTCAAGCTTTACTCAACACATTAGATTGCCACTTAGAGCCGTGTTCTTAAGTTTCAGCCAAACCAGATTATATTTAATAGGGCTAATTAGATCCAACATGGCTGCCAGACAGAGCCGAGCACATAGAGGGCCCGAGGTGAAAGGAGCAGAACACATGCTAGCCTATATGGGTCACAGAGAGCAGAGCACTGCGGTTAGGGAGGGAGGGAGTCTGGGAGAAGGGCTCACCCAGGGTCTGTGAAATGTAAACACACACACACACACACACACACACACACACACACACACACACACACACACACACACACACACACACACACACACACACACACACACACACACACACACACACACACACACACACACACACACACACACACACACACACACACACACACACACACACACAGAAACACAAGACATACAAACACACAAACATACAGGCAGGCACGTACAACATGCATGCACGCAAGTCTGCCCACATGCACACACCCAGGAACACGTTTTAACCCCTTCCTCTCCTGACTGAGACAGAGACAGATGAGTGGTTTCGTTTTGTAACATCCTGCCTTGGCTTTGTTCTGTGTCATCCGCTTAGACTACAAGGATGCTGCAAGGCACGGTACACTGGAGAAGACACACACACACACACACACACACACACACACACACACACACACACACACACACACACACACACGCACGCACGCACGCACGCACACACACACACACACACACACACACACAATGTTGGATGAAAATAGTCCTTCAGTGTCCTCTTTTTTTCCTTGCTTTTCTCTCGCTGATGCAACCCCGTGAGCGGTGTGTGTGTCACAGGTGGCTGGTGGCACCTTATTTGGGGAGTACGGGCTCATAGTAATGGCCAGAATGGAATGATATGTGTTTGATACCACTCCATTCACTATACTATGTAATTATGTTGTATTTATGATGTCATTATTATGAGTCGTCCTCCCCTCACCAGCCTCCTGTGGTGTGTGTACGGTTGAGACAGTGGTGTGTGTTTGAGATGTGTGTGAGTGTTGTGTGTGCGAAGATTGCTGCCAGGTCACCTGCTATACAAGTCGCTATTCGACGTCCTTCCGTGTCTGAGGACGTTGTTTTTGAAAGTTGTTTTTGAGTTTTTTTGTTTTAAGCCTTCCTAAATCTTAACCTTAACCATTCAGAGTTAATGCCTAAACTTAACCTTAAACACTTTGAAATATGACATTTGGAACAACTTTGACATTTTACGCTCTGTCTCTCTCTCTCTGTCTCTCTCTGTCTCTCTCTCTCTCTCTGTCTCTCTCTGTCTCTCTCTGTCTCTCTCTCTCTGTCTCTCTCTCTCTCTCTCTCTCTCTCTCTCTCTCTCTCTCTCTCTCTCTCTCTCTGTGTCGTTCTTTCTCTCTGTCTCTCTTTGTCTTCCTTTCTCTCTCTCTCTGTCTCTCTTTGTCTCTCTTTGTCTCTCTCTCTGTCTATCTCTCTCTCTGTCTCTCTTTGTCTCTATCTCTCTCTCTCTCTCTCTCTCTCTCTCTCTCTCTCTATCTCTCTCTTTGATCTGACTGGGTTGAGCTTGGTCTCTAGAGCTCCAGTTTAAGGCCCCAGACATTTCATTACTCTGTGGTGATATATTGTACAGTGTGGTAGAGACTCAGCAGCAGTGTGTGGGGTAGTTGTCCTGTTAACTGTAGTAGTATAGCAGAATCACAGCAGTAGAGTCTATAACGTGCCTTGGTATTCCGGTATCAAGAAGTGTATTTGAATGTGTCAGTGCGTTCTCTCTCTCTTCTCAGTTTTCCACTCTTCCCTCTCTCTTCTCTCTCTCTTCCCTATTTTCTCCCTGCCCTGCCACCCATTGCTCTTTTAATCACCTGGCATGCTCACATTAGCATATTAAATAGGCTTTAATCATGAAAAGCAATCAGGGTGTTGCATATTCATACGTTCGTTCCCTGTATAGTCGGGCAGGGTCCCTGTCTCGCTTCAGTACCAAGCAGGCCTAATCAGCACGCTGCCTGCGTAGTAGCTGCAGCCTGGCCCATCGCATGAAAACACACACACACACACACACACACACACACACACACACACACACACACACACACACACACACACACACACACACACACACACACACACACACACACACACACACACAGTGCACGTCTACTAACACATAAAAACAGTTTAGAAGTTCAGAAATAAGTTAACTTGCTACTTCTGGGTTTTTTCTCTGCAGTGGGAGATACAGATAGAGCAAGGGAAGGAAATGAGAGAGGAGAGGAGATGAGAGGAGAGGAGAGGAGAGGAGAGGAGAGGAGAGGAGAGGAGAGGAGAGGAGAGGAGAAGAGAGGAGAGGAGAGGAGAGGAGAGGAGAGGAGGAGAGGAGAGGAGAGGAGGTGAGAGGAGGAGAGGAGAGGAGAGAAAAGAAGAGAATAGGAAGGGAGGAGAGTAGAGGAAAAGAAAGGAGAGCGGGAAAAGAGATAAAATAGATTCTGAGACAGATCCCTCTGATTGGAGCTGTGAATATTTGTACAGACGTTCAAGGATACACACACACACACACACACACCTACATTAGCATAATGACTTTGTAGTTTTGCATTCATCACATTTGCATATGAAACCGTGTTAATTACTCCTGATGATATTTCGTTTCTACTTGCTTCATTTGATGTCCAGGCCTCAGGGTTGTGATTAAGGGTTATGGGGAGGCAGTTGGGTGTTGTGTGTGTGTGTGTGTGTGTGTGTGTGTGTGTGTGTGTGTGTGTGTGTGTGTGTGTGTGTGTGTGTGTGTGTGTGTGTGTGTGTGTGTGTGTGTGTGTGTGTGTGTGTGTATATGTGTGTGTGTGTGTGTGTGTGTTAGAGAGTCCTGCGTACGTGAGGTGTGTGTGTGTGTGTGCGTGTGTGTGTGTGTGTTAGAGAGTCCTGTGTACGTGAGGTGTGTGTGTGTGTATGTGTGTGTGTGTGTGTGTGTGTGTATGTGTGTGTGTGTGTGTGTGTGTGTGTGTGTGTGTGTGTGTGTGTGTGTGTGTGTGTGTGTGTGTGTGTGTGTGTGTGAGAGAGAGAGTCCTGCGTACGTGAGGGGTGTGTGTGTGAGTGTGTGTGTGTGTGTGTGTGTGTGTGTGTGTGTGTGTGTGTGTGTGTGTGTGTGTGTTAGAGAGTCCTGCGTACGTGAGGTGTGTGTGTGTGTGTGCGTGTGTGTGTGTGTGTTAGAGAGTCCTGTGTACGTGAGGTGTGTGTGTGTGTATGTGTGTGTGTGTGTGTGTGTGTGTGTGTGTGTGTGTGTGTGTGTGTGTGTGTGGAGAGAGAGAGTCCTGCGTACGTGAGGGGTGTGTGTGTGAGTGTGTGTGTGTGTGTGTGTGTGTGTGTGTGTGTGTGTGTGTGTGTGTGTGTGTGTGTGTGTGTGTGTGTGTGTGAGAGAGAGAGAGTCCTGCGTACGTGAGGGGTGTGTGTGTGTGAGTGTGTGTTTGTCTGCTCCAGTTGGTGTGTTCAGTGCAGTGTGTATTTTGGGAGACGCTCCTGTAGTAGTAGGATGCACTAAAGAATGTCAAAGGAGCATGTCTCTATACACAATAACCTCTTATGTCTGTCCTACGCTCTCTTTAAGTCTGTCCTACGCTCTCTTTAACTCTGTCCTACACTCTCTTTAAGTCTGTCCTGCGCTCTCTTTAAGTCTGTCCTACACTCTCTTTAAATCTGTCCTACGCTCTCTTTAAGTCTGTCCTACGCTCTCTTTAAGTCTGTCCTGCGCATTCCTTAAATCTGTCCTACACTCTCTTTAAGTCTGTCTAGAGCGCCCTCCTTATGTAGGGGAAGAGAGACACAATAACCCCTTATGTCTGTCCTACGCTCTCTTTAAGTCTGTCCTACGCTCTCCTTATGTAGGGGAAGAGAGACAGAACACAATACAGGAAATATGACTGAGACTGTACTTTCTGGGGTCTGGAGGACTACTCAGACCAGAACAGTGATTGCCTTTACCACAATTTGAATGCAGAAGTAAAAAAAAAACTATATTCAGACTTGGACACTCCCCACAGTGATTTCTTATGCCCTAATTTCAATGCAGAAATTGAGGAATTACACTCCAGATTTCAGCGAGAGAAAGGTTGCGTTGAAAGCTTTGTATGGTCTGCAAACTTTTTTTCATTTTTTTTTTCATTGTTGCAATTATGTATAAGCTGTAGATAGGCCTACCGAGTCTATATCACCTTACCTCCATCCTGCCCCGCCTCGCTCCGCATCTCTAGCCCACTACAGTGTTCCGTTTTCAGGCTAGCTGAGAGGAGACCACCCCAGGGCTGTCTGACTGCCTGGCTGTGTGTGTGTGTGTGTGTGTGTGTGTGTGTGTGTGTGTGTGTGTGTGTGTGTGTGTGTGTGTGTGTGTGTGTGTGTGTGTGTGTGTGTGTGTGTGTGTGTGTGTGTGTGTGTGTGTGTGTGTGTGTGTGTGTGTGTGTGTGTGTGTGTGTGTGTGTGTGTGTGTGTGTGTGCTACCAGGTTCAACCAGGTTCATACTTGGAGGCGTTAAACATGGTGATGGAGACACATATGTGTACCACCTGACCTATTGGAGCGACACACACACACACACACACACACACACACACACACACACACACACACACACACACACACACACACACACACACACACACACACACACACACACACACACACACACACACACACACACACACACACAACGGCTCCCACATGAAGGCATCAAACGGCCCTCTACCATCTTTATGGCACTCATATGGCAGCAGATTAGATATTTTCCTACCACAGTGGAGGAATAAAACTCACCACTAATTTGGACTGGGCTAGCGAGGGAGCGTTCAGAGATGCTTGCCGCTAAATTTCCGCATAATTGTGTGTGTGTGTGTGAATTTATGTGTGTGTGTATGTGTATGTATGTATGTATGTATGTATGTGTGTGTGTGTGTGTGTGTGTGTGTGTGTGTGTGTGTGTGTGTGTGTGTGTGTGTGTGTGTGTGTGTGTGTGTGTGTGTGTGTGTGTGTGTGTGTGTGTGTGTGTGTGGTGTCTGATGGTGCTGTCCAGATGTGCTGTGGGTTTTTATGTTGCTTAATAGGCGAGTCTTAAACGCGTAAAGAAATCACACCGCGTCCAGCTATGTCACAATGTGTGTGTAGATGTGTGTCACCCATTGCTTTTGGGTTAAGTCCGAAATGAAAAGCATTTGTGCTTTGTGTGAAGAAGGAGTAGAAGGAGAAGGAGTCGAAGGAGTAGAAGGAGAAGACGGAGTAGAAGGAGTAGAAGGAGAAGAAGGAGTAGAAGGAAAAGGAGTAGAGGGAGAAGGAGAAGGAGTAGAAGGAGAAGGAGTAGAAGGAGTAGAAGGAGTAGAAGGAGTAGAAGGAGTAGAAGGAGAAGGAGTAGAAGAAGGAGAAGGAGAAGTAGAAGGAGAAGAAGGAGAAGGAGTAGAGGGAGAAGGAGAAGGAGTAGGAGTAGAAGGAAAAGGAGTAGAGGGAGAAGGAGAAGGAGTAGAAGGAGAAGGAGTAGAAGGAGTAGAAGGAAAAGGAGTAGAGGGAGAAGGAAAAGGAGTAGAGGGAGAAGGAGAAGGAGTAGAAGGAGAAGGAGTAGAAGGAGTAGAAGGAGTAGAAGGAGAAGGAGTAGAAGAAGGAGAAGGAGAAGTAGAAGGAGAAGAAGGAGAAGGAGTAGAGGGAGAAGGAGAAGGAGTAGAAGGAGAAGGAGAAGGAGTAGAAGGAGAAGAAGGAGAAGGAGTAGAAGGAGTAGAAGGAGAAGGAGTAGACGGAGAAGGAGAAGGAGTAGAAGGAGAAGGAGTAGAAGGAGAAGGAGAAGGAGTAGAAGGAGAAGGAGTAGACGGAGAAGAAGGAGTAGAAGGAGAAGGAGTAGACGGAGAAGGAGAAGGAGTAGAAGGAGAAGGAGTAGAAGGAGAAGGAGTAGAAGGAATAGAAGGAGTAGAAGGAGTAGAAGGAGAAGGAGTAGACGGAGAAGAAGGAGTAGAAGGAGAAGGAGTAGAAGGAGAAGGAGTAGAAGGAATAGAAGGAGTAGAAGGAGTAGAAGGAGAAGGAGTAGAAGGAGAAGGAGTAGAAGGAGTAGAAGGAGAAGGAGAAGACGGAGAAGGAGTAGACGGTGTAGACGGAGAAGGAGGAGTAGAAGGAAAAGGAGTAGAAGGAGAAGAAGGAGAAGGAGGAGAAGGAGAAGAAGGAGAAGGAGTAGAAGGAGTAGAAGGAGAAGGAGTAGACGGAGAAGGAGAAGGAGTAGAAGGAGAAGGAGTAGAAGGAGAAGGAGAAGGAGTAGAAGGAGAAGGAGTAGAAGGAGAAGGAGTAGAAGGAGAAGGAGTAGAAGGAATAGAAGGAGTAGAAGGAGTAGAAGGAGAAGGAGTAGACGGAGAAGAAGGAGTAGAAGGAGAAGGAGTAGAAGGAGAAGGAGTAGAAGGAATAGAAGGAGTAGAAGGAGTAGAAGGAGAAGGAGTAGAAGGAGAAGGAGTAGAAGGAGTAGAAGGAGAAGGAGAAGACGGAGAAGGAGTAGACGGTGTAGACGGAGAAGGAGGAGTAGAAGGAGTAGAAGAAGGAGAAGGAGTAGAAGGAGTAGACGGAGTAGAAAGAGTAGAAGGAGAAGGAGTAGAAGGAGTAGAAGGAGAAGGAGTAGACGGAGTAGACGGAGAAGGAGGAGTAGACGGAGTAGAAGGAGTAGAAGGAGTAGAAGGAGAAGGAGTAGAAGGAGAAGGAGTAGAAGGAGTAGAAGAAGGAGAAGGAGTAGACGGAGTAGAAGGAGAAGGAGTAGAAGGAGTAGAAGGAGAAGGAGTAGAAGGAGTAGACGGAGTAGAAAGAGTAGAAGGAGAAGGAGTAGAAGGAGAAGGAGTAGACGGAGTAGACGGAGAAGGAGGAGTAGACGGAGTAGAAGGAGTAGAAGGAGTAGAAGGAGAAGGAGTAGACAGAGTAGAAGGAGTAGACGGAGTAGAAGGAGAAGGAGTAGAAGGAGAAGGAGTAGACGGAGTAGACGGAGAAGGAGGAGTAGACGGAGTAGAAGGAGTAGAAGGAGTAGAAGGAGAAGGAGTAGACAGAGTAGAAGGAGTAGACGGAGTAGAAGGAGAAGGAGTAGAAGGAGAAGGAGTAGACGGAGTAGAAGGAGAAGGAGTAGAAGGAGAAGGAGTAGACGGAGTAGAAGGAGTAGACGGAGTAGAAGGAGAAGGAGTAGAAGGAGTAGACGGAGAAGGATGAGTAGAAGGAGTAGACGGAGTAGAAGGAGTAGACGGAGAAGGATGAGTAGAAGGAGTAGACGGAGTAGACGGAGTAGAAGGAGAAGGAGTAGACGGAGTAGAAGGAGTAGAAGAAGGAGAAGGAGTAGACGGAGTAGAAGGAGAAGGAGTAGAAGGACGGAGTAGGCGGAGTAGACGGAGAAGGATGAGTAGAAGGAGTAGACGGAGTAGAAGGAGAAGGAGTGGACGGAGTAGACGGAGTAGAAGGAGGAGACGGAGAAGGAGGAGAAGGAGGAGTAGAAGGAGAAGGAGTAGATGGAGAAGGAGGAGAAGGAGGAGTAGAAGGAGAAGGAGTAGATGGAGAAGGAGGAGAAGAAGGAGAAGGAGTAGACGGAGTAGACGGAGAAGGAGGAGTAGCGACTAGCAAGTAGCGATAGTGGTACTGATACGCTTTCTCAGTTGATCTGTGAATGGAAGGAGACTGTTTCAACAAGGTGTCTGATGTAGTACTGTTAAAGTACCACAGTGAATGTAGTTTGCTGCTCACTGAGAGAGATTTTCCATACATACACCTTGTGATTGAGATTGAATGCTGTGAATGGTGTAGTGTTGAGCCCAAGGCCTTGCTGTGCAGGTGTTCTAGAGGCTTGACATTAACGTCCTCTGATTCTCCCAAGAAGAGCTATATTTCTAAAGATTGAATATGATGCCAACAACCATACACGTTTTTTTATTTTCGGAGATGCTTTTCGACCGACCAGGGATTGTCACAACAATTAGAAACCTGCCCTGCAACATAGACAAGAGACTTACCCCTGCTTTAAAACCAGTCTTTAGGTAACAACTTAAGCCTTTCATAAATGACAGACATGGGATAAAAAGCTCTTTAGACATTTTTCTAAGTCTATTGGACAGTATGCAAACTTCAGAGAATATGTTCCCCATTTAGGAAATAGGAGAGCTGTTCTGACCAGGGCGTGTTTTGACCAGGGCGTGTTCTGACCAGGGCGTGTTCTGACCAGGGCGTGTTTTGACCAGGGCGTGTTCTGACCAGGGCGTGTTCTGACCAGGGCGTGTTTTGACCAGGGCGTGTTCTGACCAGGGCGTGTTTTGACCAGGGCGTGTTCTGACCAGGGCGTGTTTTGACCAGGGCGTGTTTTGACCAGGGCGTGTTCTGACCAGGGCGTGTTCTGACCAGGGCGTGTTCTGACCAGGGCGTGTTCTGACCAGGGCGTGTTCTGATCAGGGCGTGTTCTGACCAGGGCGTGTTTTGACCAGGGCGTGTTCTGACCAGGGCGTGTTTTGACCAGGGCGTGTTCTGACCAGGGCGTGTTTTGACCAGGGCGTGTTTTGACCAGGGCGTGTTCTGACCAGGGCGTGTTCTGACCAGGGCGTGTTTTGACCAGGGCGTGTTCTGACCAGGGCGTGTTTTGACCAGGGCGTGTTCTGACCAGGGCGTGTTCTGACCAGGGCGTGTTCTGACCAGGGCGTGTTCTGACCAGGGCGTGTTTTGACCAGGGCGTGTTCTGACCAGGGCGTGTTTTGACCAAGGCGTGTTCTGACCAGAGCGTGTTCTGACCAGGGCGTGTTCTGACCAGGGTGTGTTTTGACCAGGGCGTGTTCTGACCAGGGCGTGTTTTGACCAGGGCGTGTTTTGACCAGGGCGTGTTCATTCACTGAATTTTTCTGTTGAAAAGTAGATGGTGTGTTTACATTCTGACTGTGTGTGGTTTTGTAAAGACGGTCTTGTGTGTTTGAGAGAAGGGTTAATCCCAGTTACTTTAGTGTTATTATGTATCTTAGTGTCTTATTGGCTGATCTGTCTGTCTGATATAGTACTGTTAAAGTGAAGAGACAGACTGCAGTGTCTACACTTAATTAAGTAAAATTGTTAACAGCTTCATTATTAAGTTAAATTGTTAAGAGCTACATTATTAAGTTACATTGTTAATAGTTACATTATTAAGTTACATTGTTAATAGTTACATTATTAAGTTAAATTGTTAATAGCTACATTATTAAGTTAAATTGTTAATAGCTACATTATTAAGTCAAATTGTTAACTGCTACATTATTAAATTACATTGTTAATAGCCACATTATTAAGTTACATTGTTAATAGCTACAGGCCATTATTAAGTTAAATTGTTAACAGCTACATTATTAAGTTAAATGTTGAATAGCTACTTGTTAATAGCAAAAGTATTAACTTAAATTGTTAATAGCTACAGGCCATTATTAAGTTACATTGTTAACAGCTACATTATTAAGTTACATTGTTAATAGTTACATTATTAAGTTAAATTGTTAACAGCTACATTATTAAGTTACCTTCCTAACAGCTACATTATTAGGTTAAATTGTTAACATCCACATTATTAAGTTAAATTGTTAACAGCTACATTATTAAGTTACCTTCTTAACAGCTACATTATTAGGTTAAATTGTTAACATCCACATTATTAAGTTAAATTGTTAACAGCTACATTATTAAGTTACCTTCTTAACAGCTACATTATTAGGTTAAATTGTTAACATCCACATTATTAAGTTAAATTGTTAACAGCTACATTATTAAGTTAAATTGTTAATAGTTACATTATTAAGTTTAATTGTTAATAGCTACATTATTAAGTTACATTGTTAATAGTTATATTATTAAGTTAAATTGTTAATAGCTACATTATTAAGTAAAATTGTCAACAGCTACATTATTAAGTTAAATTGTTAACAGCTACATTATTAAGTTAAATTGTTAACAGCTACATTATTAAGTTAAATTGTTAATAGTTATATTATTAAGTTAAATTGTTAATAGCTACATTATTAAGTTAAATTGTTAATAGCTACATTATTAAGTTAAATTGTTAATAGCTACATTATTAAGTTAAATTGTTAACAGCTACATTATTAAGTTAAAATGTTAACAGCTACATTATTAAGTTAAATTGTTAAACGCTACATTATTAAGTTAAATTGTTAACATCTACATTATTAAGTTACATTGTTAATAGTTACATTATTAAGTTAAAATGTTAACAGCTACATTATTAAGTTAAAATGTTAACAGCTACATTATTAAGTTAAATTGTTAACATCTACATTATTAAGTTAAATTGTTAACATCTACATTATTAAGTTAAATTGTTAACATCTACATTATTAAGTTAAATTGTTAATAGTTACATTATTAAGTTACATTGTTAATAGTTACATTATTAAGTTAAATTGTTAATAGCTACATTATTAAGTTAAATTGTTAATAGTTACATTATTAAGTAACATTGTTAATAGTTACATTATTAAGTTAAATTGTTAACATCTACATTATTAAGTTACATTGTTAATAGTTACATTATTAAGTAACATTGTTAATAGTTACATTATTAAGTAACATTGTTAATAGTTACATTATTAAGTAACATTGTTAAAAGTTACATTATTAAGTTACATCCTTAACAGCTACATTATTAAGTTACATCCTTAACAGCTACATTGTTAAGCTACATTGTTACTAGTTACATTATTGTCAGTTGTATGAATCACAGACAAATAATGAAAATTAAGTTGTTCAAATAATATCATATCTTCTTTTTGTTTTATTAAATCTTGTAATAATGTATGTATTGTACCTTCTCAATAATTTGATCTAAATCACTGTGGAGGTTTATATTGTATATATCCCCCCTCCTTATTTAAAAAGAGAAAGAAATCCCATTTGGCTGATGACAATAGACCCAGGGGAATTATCTCTGCAAGGTTACAGAGGTACCATGATAACAAGTCAACCTAAACACACACACACAGACACACGCACGCACGCACGCACGCACGCACGCACACACACACACACACACACACACACACCCCTTCTCCTCCGTGCTCTTTCCCAGAACAGAGCTAAAAGAAAGAGTCAGATGTTATCAGTGTGATTGGAGCCAGCGGAGCAAGGAGCTAGTCTGGGCCTGTGGCAGGAGGTAACAGCCAGGGTAGCCAGGGCTGGGGTGTGGTGGGACAGCGCGGGCCCCTACTTCAGTCTGTGTGTGTTAGACTGGATGGATGAAAGCCTTCTTAACTATAAGCTATGCAGGAGCCGTGCCAGGAGCAGGACATGTATCAGATTGATAAGAGCCAGGGGATGCTCTATCTCTCTCTCCCTCCCTCTGTCTCCTTCTCTCTCTCTCTCTCTCTCTCTCTCTCTCTCTCTCTCTCTCTCTCTCTCTCTCTCTCTCTCTCTCTCTCTCTCTCTCTCTCTCTCTCTCTCCCTCTCTCTCTCTGTCTCTCTCTCTCTCTCTCTCTCTCTCTCTCTCTGTCTCTCTCCATTTATCTCTCTCTCTGTCTCTCTCTCCCTCTATTTCTCCCTCTATTTCTCCCTCTATTTCTCTCTCCATTTCTCTCTCTCTGTCTCTCTCTCTGTTTCTGTATGTCTGTCCCTCTCTCTCTTTCTATCAATTCAATTCAATTCAAAGGGCTTTGTTGGCATGGGAAACACATGTTTTCATTCCCAAAGAAAGTGAAATAGATAATAAACAAAGTGAAATATATAATAATAAATTAACAGTAAACATTACACTCCAAAAGAATAAAGACATTTCAAATGTCACATCTCTCTCTCCATCTACAGGAGCAGATACACCCATAGGGGAGGTCCAGGGCCAAACACATCGTTCTCACAGACCCAACTGTCACTGTGTGTGTGTCTCTGTGTGTGTGTCTGCCGCTGTGCGTGAATGTGATTTAGGGGGGGGGGTGTTGTGGAGTGAGGTGTGTTATTTTAGCTTACACCTCCGGTGCGAGCCAAGAGACGGTTTGGTTCGCCCTCACTTTGTTTGAGAAGTCCACAGATAGAGAGAGTTTACCTGGAGACATGACTTTTATAGTGACAACATGTCCTCCCTGTTGCTCTACTGTCTCCTATTGAAGCCTTGTGCTGTAGCTGACTGTCATAAAGTGTAGTGGACCACCCATTCATACACTAGGTATTACTGTAACATCCCTTCTGCTGGTGTCTGTCTATCTGATCCGAGATCAGCACTCCTACTCTGAGAAGTTGTGACTACCGTCCCAGGTCTAAGGCAGCATGTGACGAGCAGGTTTTTATAGTTCCCTGATTGGTTAGGATGGAAGGCTTGTTCTCTGTGAGAGTGGTGGTACTTTACAGTGTAATAAGGGAATGGATTTAACTGGCTGGGCCAGCTGGGGATGATTACGCTGCAGTGTACTGTGCTGTCTGAGCCCAGAGACACTGCTGCTGAGGGTTAGGAACCCACATTTCGGCATGTCTGCCAGTCCCCTAGTGTCCCAGTCCTGCAGCCTCAGTACCAACCTCAGTTCTCTATCCCTCAGTCATCTATCCCTCAGTCCTCTATCCCTCAGTCCTCTATACCTCAGTCCTCTATCCCTCAGTCCTCTATCCCTCAGTCCTCTATCCATCAGTCCTCTATACCTCAGTCCTCTATCCCTCAGTCCTCTATCCCTCAGTCCTCTATCCCTCAGTCCTCTATCCATCAGTCCTCTATACCTCAGGCCTCTATCCCTCAGTCCTCTATCCCTCAGTCCTCTATCCCTCAGTCCTCTATCCATCAGTCCTCTATACCTCAGTCCTCTATCCCTCAGTCCTCTATCCCTCAGTCCTCTATCCCTCAGTCCTTTATCCCTCAGTCCTCTATACCTCAGTCCTCTATCCCTCAGTCCTCTATCCCTCAGTCCTCTATCCCTCAGTCCTCTATCCCTCAGTCCTCTATACCTCAGTCCTCTATCCCTCAGTCCTCTATCCCTCAGTCCTCTATCCCTCAGTCCTCTATCCCTCAGTCCTCTGTCCCTCAGTCCTCTATCCCTCAGTCCTCTATCCCTCAGTCGTTTATCCCTCAGTCCTCTATCCCTCAGTCCTCTATCCCTCAGTCCTCTATCCCTCAGTCCTCTATCCCTCAGTCCTCTATCCCTCAGTCCTCTATCCCTCAGTCCTCTATACCTCAGTCCTCTATCCCTCAGTCCTCTATCCCTCAGTCCTCTATCCCTCAGTCCTCTATCCCTCAGTCCTCTATCCCTCAGTCCTCTATCCCCCAGTCCTCTATCCCTCAGTTCTCTATCCCTCAGTCGTTTATCCCTCAGTCCTCTATCCCTCAGTCCTCTGTCCCTCAGTCCTCTATCCCCCAGTCCTCTATCCCTCAGTTCTCTATCCCTCAGTCGTTTATCCCTCAGTCCTCTATCCCTCAGTCCTCTGTCCCTCAGTCCTCTATCCCTCAGTCCTCTATCCCTCAGTCGTTTATCCCTCAGTCCTCTATCCCTCAGTCCTCTATCCCTCAGTCGTTTATCCCTCAGTCCTCTATCCCTCAGTCCTCTATCCCTCAGTCGTTTATCCCTCAGTCCTCTATCCCTCAGTCCTCAATCCCTCAGTCCTCTATCCCTTAGTCCTCTATCCCTCAGTCGTTTATCCCTCAGTCCTCTATCCCTCAGTCCTCTATCCCCCAGTCCTCTATCCCGCAGGTCTCTATCCCTCAGTCGTTTATCCCTCAGTCCTCTATCCCTCAGTCCTCTGTCCCTCAGTCCTCTATCCCCCAGTCCTCTATCCCTCAGTTCTCTATCCCTCAGTCGTTTATCCCTCAGTCCTCTATCCCTCAGTCCTCTGTCCCTCAGTCCTCTATCCCTCAGTCCTCTATACCTCAGTCCTCTATCCCTCAGTCCTCTGTCCCTCAGTCCTCTATCCCTCAGTCCTCTATCCCTCAGTCCTCTATCCCTCAGTCGTTTATCCCTCAGTCCTCTATCCCTCAGTCCTCTATCCCTCAGTCGTTTATCCCTCAGTCCTCTATCCCTCAGTCCTCAATCCCTCAGTCCTCTATCCCTCAGTCCTCTATCCCTCAGTCGTTTATCCCTCAGTCCTCTATCCCTCAGTCCTCTATCCCCCAGTCCTCTATCCCGCAGGTCTCTATCCCTCAGTCGTTTATCCCTCAGTCCTCTATCCCTCAGTCCTCTGTCCCTCAGTCCTCTATCCCTCAGTCCTCTATCCCTCAGCCCTCTGTCCCTCAGTCGTTTATCCCTCAGTCCTCAATCCCTCAGTCCTCTATCCCTCAGTCCTCTATACCTCAGTCCTCTATCCCTCAGTCCTCTGTCCCTCAGTCCTCTGTCCCTCAGTCCTCTATCCCTCAGTCCTCTATCCCCCAGTCCTCTATCCCTCAGTCCTCTATCCCTCAGTCGTTTATCCCTCAGTCCTCTATACCTCAGTCCTCTATCCCTCATTCATCTATCCCTCATTCATCTATACCTCAGTCCTCTATACCTCAGTCCTCTATCCCTCAGTCATCTATCCCTCAGTTGTCTATCCCTCAGTCCAACATCCCCACCCCTAGTGCTCACCATTCTCCTCCAATCCCTCCTGTTTCTTCCCAGCTCAAGCCCCAGACTCAGCCTTAGTCCCCCTACTCCCCACCAGGGACAGGCTTACAGTACCTCCCACAGCCCTGCGGAGCAGCAGAACAGCCAGACTCCATGTGACATTTTGAAATCTCAGCAAAATTATTATTACAAAGAGAGAGAGACCATATGAACTGACAGAGAGAGAGAGAGATACCATATGAACTGCTTTGGAGAGCTGAACTGGTGCATGGACATT
Organism: Salvelinus alpinus; assembly: GCF_045679555.1. Classification (NCBI taxonomy): domain Eukaryota; kingdom Metazoa; phylum Chordata; class Actinopteri; order Salmoniformes; family Salmonidae; genus Salvelinus; species Salvelinus alpinus. The sequence continues at coordinate 14,080,949 of NC_092112.1, read as the reverse complement.
ACGAAAACATTTAAAAGCCCAGCTGTATCTGGTCTCTCTCTCTCTCTCTCTCTCTCTCTCTCTCTCTCTCCCTCTCTCTCTCTCTCTCTCTCTCTCTGTGTCTCTCTCTGTCTCTCTCTCTCTTTCTCTCTCTCTGTCTCTCTCTGTCTCTCTCTCTCTCTTTCGCTGCTGTCCATAAAGAGATTCTAATAGCAGAAGATGTAGGGACATGGGGAGAGAGGTGGAGGGATGGAGGGAGGGATGGAGGGAAGGAAGGATGGAGGGAGTAACGGAGCTGGGAGAGAAGGATGGAGGGAGGGAAGTGATGGAGGGAGGGAAGGTAATCCAAGCAACAGAAAATAATGAACCTCTTCGTGTCAAATCAAATCAAATCAAATTGTATTTGTCACATACACATGGTTAGCAGATGTTAATGCGAGTGTTGCGAAATGCTTGTGCTTCTAGTTCCGACAATGCAGTAATAACCAACGAGTAATCTAACCTAACAATTTCACAACAATTACCTTATACGCACAAGTGTAAAGGGATGAAGAATATGTACATAAAGATATATGAATGAGTGATGGTACAGAACGGCATAGGCAAGATGCAGTAGATGGTATCGAGTACAGTATATTCATATGAGATGCGTAATGTAGGGTATGTAAACATTATATTAAGTGGCATTGTTTAAAGTGGCTAGTGATGCATTTTTTACATACATTTTTCCATTATTAAAGTGGCTGGAGTCTGAACTCAGCTCTCTCTCCTTTCTTCTCTCTATTCAATTCAATTCAATTCAATTCAAGGGGCTTTATTGGCATGGGAAACATGTGTTAACATTGCCAAAGCAAGTGAGGTAATAATAATATACAAAAGTGAAATAAACAATAAAAATTAACAGTAAACATTACACATACAGAAGTTTCAAAACAATAAAGACATTACAAATGTCATATTATATATATACAGTGTTGTAACAATGTACAAATGGTTAAAGTACACAAGGGAAAATAAATAACCATAAATATGGGTTGTATTTACAATGGTGTTTGTTCTTCACTGGTTGCCCTTTTCTTGTGGCAACAGGTCACAAATCTTGCTGCTGTGATGGCACACTGTGGAATTTCACCCAGTAGATATGGGAGTTTATCAAAATTGGATTTGTTTTCGAATTCTTTGTGGATCTGTGTAATCTGAGGGAAATATGTCTCTCTAATATGGTCATACATTGGGCAGGAGGTTAGGAAGTGCAGCTCAGTTTCCACCTCATTTTGTGGGCAGTGAGCACATAGCCTGTCTTCTCTTGAGAGCCATGTCTGCCTACGGCGGCCTTTCTCAATAGCAAGGCTATGCTCACTGAGTCTGTACATAGTCAAAGCTTTCCTTAAGTTTGGGTCAGTCACAGTGGTCAGGTATTCTGCCGCTGTGTACTCTCTGTTTAGGGCCATATAGCATTCTAGTTTGCTCTGTTCTCTATCTCCCTGTTCTATCTATCTATCTATCTATCTATCTATCTATCTATCTATCTATCTATCTATCTATCTATCTATCTATATCTATCTATCTATCTATCTATCTATCTATCTATCTATCTATCTATCTATCTGTCTGTCTGTCTGTCTGTCTGTCTGTCTGTCTGTCTGTCTGTCTGTCTGTCTGTCTGTCTGTCTGTCTGTCTGTCTGTCTGTCTGTCTGTCTGTCTGTCTGTCTGTCTGTCTGTCTGTCTGTCTGTCTGTCTGTCTGTCTGTCTGTCTGTCTGTCTGTCTGTCTGTCTGTCTGTCTGTCTGTCTGTCTGTCTGTCTGTCTGTCTGTCTGTCGCTCTCTCTCTCTCTATTCCCTTAATCTTGTTTTCTCTCAACCACAAGCACATGTGATAGTCATCCATCAACCTCATCCAGCGACACATGATAGACAGCAGACACAGCGGGACCCCCCCCCCCCCCCACACACACACACTCAAACACACACTACAGTTATGAGTCGATGAGTCAGGCTCACAGAGATGCCTCAGGAAGCTTAGCTAATGCACTTTTGGAGCTCTGGTTTTTTGTTGTTGAGCGACTACAGAGGCTGAGTCAAGAACCATAGCTCTTACTGACAGAGAGGTCTTTCCAGTTCTTTTTCACAGCTTGTCCCCGTGCCCTGAGAGATGCCTTGGAGGCTTGGAGCACAGCAGAGCAGCTCTTATAGTTTGCTACACGAGAGGCTGGTTGTTATTGTCTGTCTCTGGTTATGCTGCTGGAGATACATGATACACGAGAGGCTGGTTGTTATTGTCTGTTTCTGTTTCTGATACCTGTATTGTTCCATTCACTCAGTTGACCTGCATCTCATGAGACATACAGGTCAGGGAGGCAGATATACATACCTTAGACAGGTGTGTGTGTGCGCATGTGCGTGTCTGTCCTTGTATCCCACACACCGATTTGGCAGCCCCGTCCCCTTAAAGCCTCCCTCTGTCTGTCAGGACTTTCAGCAGGCCTAGTTCAGATTGGCTGCAGATGCACACACACACACACACACACACACACACACACACACACACACACACACACACACACACACACACACACACACACACACACACACACACACACACACACACACACACACACACACACACACACACACACACACACACACACACACACACACACACACACACACCAACAGAGCTCACACACATGTAAGTGGTTATAGTTGGCCTGGGCCTGCTTTGAGTTAGTTTGAGAGCCTTACCCTGTTCCTGCTACTGCCACCCTCACAGTGGCTATATGCTGCTCTGCTCTGTTCTGTTCTGCTCTGTTCTGTTCTGTTCTGTTCTGCTCTGTCCTGTTCTGTTCTGCTCTGCTCTGCTCTGTTCTGTTCTGCTCTGTTCTGTTCTGCTCTGTTCTGTTCTGTTCTGTTCTGCTCTGTCCTGCTCTGTTCTGTTCTGTTCTGTTCTGTTCTTCTCTGCTCTGTTCTTCTCTGCTCTGTTCTGCTCTGTTCTGTTCTGCTCTGTTCTGCTCTGTTCTGCTCTGCTCTGTTCTGCTCTATTCTGCTCTGCTCTGTTCTACTCTGTTCTGTTCTGTTCTGCTC
>NC_092112.1:13995389-14070389 GCF_045679555.1 Salvelinus alpinus | reverse complement strand
CTTTTGTCACACATCATTACTTTATTCTTAGGTCTTTCCCATAGTGATGGATGACTAAGGAAACTTGGCCTGTGTGTCTCCTCATATTTATACCTCAGAGAAACAGGAAGTCATGGCTTACCACTTAAGTGTTCCTAATCACTCGGGTGAACTTAAAACATTAAATATGAATGGGAATATCCTTCAGCTAGATTTTACTCATAAGAATTTCTAGGGGTGACAATAATTGTGGCACACATGTTTTGGAGAAAAATATTTATTTAATTTATTTCCCATTTATTTTTTAAAATCATTTTACTTGAGTTTAAGGTTTGATTTTTGTGAATATTTTGAATGAAATACCAAGAGGATAAACAGAAAATACCTTTTTTTCACAGCCATTTTGCTCATATTTACCAAGGGTGCCAATATTAGTGGAAGGCACTGTAGGTTTCCACACTACCTTCCATCCATCTATAGCATTTCTTCATATTATTCCGTTCCTTTGGCTTTGATGCCTCATGGTTGAGTATTGCTCTGTTCAAGTAGGCGCTCTGAGAGACTCTGGGTTGAGGTCAGTGATAAAGTAGTCTACAGTACTACTGCCAAGAGATGAGCTATAGGTGCACCTACCAGAGGAGTCCCCTCTAAGCCCACAGTACCATTGACTATGTACAGACCCAGCGTGCGACAGAGCTGTAGGAGTTGTGACCTGTTTTTGTTGGTTATGTTGTCGTAGTTGTGTCTAGGGGGCATATGGCGGAGGGAATGATGTCACTCTCACGGAGGCGTCTCTATCTCTCTCTCTCTCTCTCTCTCTTCCTTTCTCAGCTCCCTCTTTCTTTCCCTCTCCCTTTCTCTCTCTTGTCATATATCTTTCGTTCCTCCACACCACACCACACACACACACACACACACACACATTAGTATTATCCTGCCCCTAGGTAGCCCCGGGTTTGTTTGCATATAGTTCGTATTGCTCATATATGCATATGTGTTTGTCTGAGGAGATCACACTAACCATTCTCTCACTCAGGTTATCATATGACATTATCTCACTCAGGTTATCATATGACATTATCTCACTCAGGTTATCATATGACATTATCTCACTCAGGTTATCATATGACATTATCTCACTCAGGTTATCATATGACATTATCTCACTCAGGTTATCATATGACATTATCTCACTCAGGTTATCATATGACATTATCTCACTCAGGTTATCATATGACATTATTTCACTCAGGTTATCATATGACATTCTCTCTTGTAGAGCTCTGTGATGAAGTCGACTGTCCTGGGAGAATAGAATACCCCTCTCACATTTACATTTACATTTACATTTAAGTCATTTAGCAGACGCTCTTATCCAGAGCGACTTACAAATTGGTGCATTCACCTTATGATATCCAGTGGAACAACCACTTTACAATAGTGCATCTAACTCTTTTAAGGGGGGGGGTTAGAAGGATTACTTTATCCTATCCTAGGTATTCCTTAAAGAGGTGGGGTTTCAGGTGTCTCCGGAAGGTGGTGATTGACTCCGCTGACCTGGCGTCGTGAGGGAGTTTGTTCCACCATTGGGGTGCCAGAGCAGCGAACAGTTTTGACTGGGCTGAGCGGGAACTGTACTTCCTCAGAGGTAGGGAGGCGAGCAGGCCAGAGGTGGATGAACGCAGTGCCCTTGTTTGGGTGTAGGGCCTGATCAGAGCCTGAAGGTACGGAGGTGCCGTTCCCCTCACAGCTCCGTAGGCAAGCACCATGGTCTTGTAGCGGATGCGAGCTTCAACTGGAAGCCAGTGGAGAGAGCGGAGGAGCGGGGTGACGTGAGAGAACTTGGGAAAGTTGAACACCAGACGGGCTGCGGCGTTCTGGATGAGTTGTAGGGGTTTAATGGCACAGGCAGGGAGCCCAGCCAACAGCGAGTTGCAGTAATCCAGACGGGAGATGACAAGTGCCTGGATTAGGACCTGCGCCGCTTCCTGCGTGAGGCAGGGTCGTACTCTGCGAATGTTGTAGAGCATGAACCTACAGGAACGGGTCACCGCCTTGATGTTAGTTGAGAACGACAGGGTGTTGTCCAGGATCACGCCAAGGTTCTTTGCACTCTGGGAGGAGGACACAATGGAGTTGTCAACCGTGATGGCGAGATCATGGAACGGGCAGTCCTTCCCCGGGAGGAAGAGCAGCTCCGTCTTGCCGAGGTTCAGCTTGAGGTGGTGATCCGTCATCCACACTGATATGTCTGCCAGACATGCAGAGATGCGATTCACCACCTGGTTATCAGAGGGGGGAAAGGAGAAGATTAATTGTGTGTCGTCTGCATAGCAATGATAGGAGAGACCATGTGAGGATATGACAGAGCCAAGTGACTTGGTGTATAGCGAGAATAGGAGAGGGCCTAGAACAGAGCCCTGGGGGACACCAGTGGTGAGAGCACGTGGTGCGGAGACAGATTCTCGCCACGCCACCTGGTAGGAGCGACCTGTCAGGTAGGACGCAATCCAAGCGTAGGCCGCGCCGGAGATGCCCAGCTCGGAGAGGGTGGAGAGGAGGATCTGATGGTTCACAGTATCAAAGGCAGCCGATAGGTCTAGAAGGATGAGAGCAGAGGAGAGAGAGTTAGCTTTAGCAGTGCGGAGCGCCTCCGTGACACAGAGAAGAGCAGTCTCAGTTGAATGACTAGTCTTGAAACCTCACGTCATGTTGTTATGTTGGTGTACAGCAGGGTCGTGTGAAAAGGTCATTGAGATCCTAGTTTTATATGCTGTCGTTCCAGACATGCCAAAAAATAATATATGTATGTTGATTATACCTATGCTATTATGTAGGTGATTCAAAACTGTATTACAGTATGAGTCAGTCATGCATTCCTTTCGACATTTTTCTCATGTTAGTCATTTAGCAGCAATAGGAACCAACCACTTACAATCTCTCCCTTTTTCTCGCTCCCTTTTTTCTCTCCCCCCCCCCCCCCCCCTCCTCTCTCTTTCTCAGGTAAAGATGAGCCATCCAGCTACATCTGCACCTCTTGTAAACAGACCTTCACCAGCGCCTGGTTCCTGCTCCAGCACGCCCAACACACCCACGGCATCCGCATCTACCTGGACACACACCCCTCCAACTACACCCTCACCCCTCGCATGGCACTCCCCCCTCCCATGGGTGGCGGAGACTCTCTCCCTCGTTCTCCCTTACCAACCTTCCTGGGGGACACCTCTAACCCCTTCCAACTCCTCCGGATGGCGGCGCCACTACTCAGGGAGCACCACCCACACCATCCCCAACACCCTCACCACCCCCGTCCCCCTCCGGGCTATCTGGACACCCGGCTCCCTGCCACCCCACCCTTCGTCAGACCCCCGCCCCCCAGACACCTCCTGGAGCGCCTGGGGCCAGAGGAGATGGGGTCCCTGCTCTTCCAGCACCCCAGTGCCTTTGAGAGGGTGATGCGTCTGACCCCAATGGAACCTCCTTCCATGGACTTCTCCAGAAGGCTCAGAGAGCTGGCGGTTGGCAACAATACTAACAACGGAGGCCCTACACCTCCTCTCTCGCCCACCCGGGTGCCCCCCATGCACCGCCTGCTGAGTCCAACTCTCTTCCAGTCGGGTTCCAAGCCCCCACAGTTCCTCACCTACCCTCCACAGCCCCCCACGCCTCAGGGAAACGCCAACACTCCTCCCCAGGGCCAGAACCAGGTATGTGCAGTGTGTCCTGGGATATATGCTGATGTATGTTTTGTAATGTCTTATATGTATTACAGAATTGCCTGTAATGTTGCCAAGACATTTCCCCTATGGGACAATACATAATTAATTTGTTCATTCATTCATTCAGGTCCAGGCCCAAGCCAAGTCCAAGTCCTGTGAGTTCTGTGGGAAGACCTTCAAGTTCCAGAGCAACCTGATAGTCCACAGACGGAGTCACACAGGAGAGAGGCCCTACAAGTGTCATCTGTGTGACCATGCCTGTTCTCAAGCCTCCAAGCTGAAGAGACACATGAAGACACACATACATAAGTCAGGCTCCATGGGGAGCTCCCCTGAACAGGGGAACAGAGGAGAGGTAGGAGAGGGGGAGGAGAAGAGCAGAGAGGGGGAGGGAAGAATGGGGATGGACATCGAGGAGGAGGAAGAGGAAGAGGAAGAGGAAGAAGAGGAGGAGGAAATTGAGGATGAGGAGGAGATGAGGAACGGCCTAAGTAGGCCTGAGTCTAACCTGAGCATGGACTCAGAGTTCCACAAGAACAGGGAGAACGGGTCGAGGCCTTCCCCAGACGAGAAGCCTCATGGTGGGGATAGAGTGACGGAGAGCGGAGGGGTGGGTATCATGCACCCATACAACCACCTGGACAATCATCTGAGGCTGGCCCCTTCCAAGAAGACCATGAGTCTGGACAGGGAGAGGCAGCCTAATAGAGAGTCGAGAGAGGGGGGAGATGCAGGGAGGGGGGAGAGGGAGATTGAGAGGGACAGAGAGCGAGCGTTGGACAGGGCGATGGACAGAGCGATGGACAGAGAGAGAGAGATTGAAAGAGAGGAGAGGCCCTTGATGAACGGAAGAATTAGTGGGTCTGAAGACTCTTTCTCTGGACTGTTCCACCGCCGGCCCACCCCCATCACCAGCCCCAACCCCTCCAACAAGAGAATCAAGGTGAGAACCCCCTTTTAGCTACTCCTTTAAGTCACTTATATTCTTCTTAAATAACTTGTTGTGTTTTTATGTTTTCTTATGTTTGTCGTTTACACAACTGTTCCAATACTATAAAACAGACTTTTAGACTGCTGAAAGAAGTACATCATTTTTCTCTTATCTAGTTGTATTGTTTTACTGGGTTTAGATTTGTTAAATTCAGTGTAAATAAACTTTAATTTCATTCTATTTGATGTGAAGGTGGAGAAGGAGTTGGAGCTCCCCGCGGCTCCGACCCTCATCTCCCCAGAGAACATGTATTCCCAGCTCCTGGCCGGCTACGCCGCCTCACGCCACTTCATCAGAGAACCCTTCCTCCACGGCTTCAGTGACGCCCACCAGTCCCCCTTCGCCACTTCCTCAGAGCACTCCTCCTCCGAGACAGGTTCCCTCCGCTTCTCCACCTCTCCTGGGGAATTCCTGGAGGGAGTGGGCGCATCGGGCCGCAGCGGCAGCTCCACCCCTCACCTCCTGCGGGGTCCCGGGCCGGGTCGACCCCCTAGTAAGGAGAGCAGACGGAGCGACACCTGCGAGTACTGCGGGAAGATATTCAAGAACTGCAGCAACCTGACGGTGCACCGGCGCAGCCACACGGGAGAGAGGCCCTACAAGTGTGACCTGTGCAGCTACGCCTGCGCCCAGAGCTCCAAGCTAACTCGCCACATGAAGACCCACGGGCAGTTTGGGAAGGAGGTGTACCGCTGTGATATCTGCCACATGCCCTTCAGCGTCTACAGCACCCTGGAGAAACACATGAAGAAGTGGCACGGGGAACACTTGATGGCCAGCGACGTCAAACTGGAGGAGGCTGAGAGAGGCTAGGTTACGCTAGGCTAAAGCTAAAGCTAAAGCTAAGGCTACAGGCTAGGCTAGGCTAACACCTCAGACTCATTCTGAATGAACACTTACAGGACTTCAACACGGGGCTTGGCTGGATAATCTTTCCTCTTCTTGAATATTTTTGGGACAATTTAATGTACGTAATTCTGTTTTTGTTTGTTCTTTTTGTCACAGAAACTGCCACCTGAGAAATATAAACAAAGGGAAACATGGGATGGGGGATTTTTCTAGAAACCTTTAGTTTCCTGCCAACTATTGATCTATCTGAGGATTTTATCATTTAGGAATCCATTGAGCCTTTCTACTGTGCAATAATGTCTGTATCTATTGGAGTTTTGTAAAGATATTGGGCATGTGATGGTACATCTTGTGGGGTTTTATAGGGAATTAGGTAGATAGCTAGTAAGTAAAAAAAATATGCTGAAGATTTTTTTTCTTAAAAAACACATAACTTGAAACAGGTCACACTTGATTAGAAATACGATTTTAATTTTGATTTGTTAATTAAAAACAATTCCTTTAAGGAAACTATAAGTAAATGAGTAAACTTCTTAAATTATGATAGCAATTATTTATTTTTTATCTGTAATATTAATATCCTATTAGGTCAACAACAGACTACAATCCATCTCCTCATCGTTGACATAAAGCACTGAATGTCAATATGACAATAAAATTTACATTTTAGCATTTAAAAAAAAAAAAAGAAGAAATGTTGATGTTTTAAAAATCTGAAGAGATTACAGCCAATTTTATACAAACTATTATTTTTTTAATATCAGCGTGTGTTATTATTATTTGATGCAATCCAGTCCCCACATTCCCGATATTAGCCGGGGACATAAATAGCGGTTGCTGACATTGCCATAAACTCCTTAGATGCAGGATTAAATCACCATGGGAATATTTAAGATATATCCGTTCAAACTTGCTGTAGTAAATGTGGAAAGGAGAACAGTCCTATAAAACTTTATGTGTGTGGATGTTTTGGGAAGAGTAAAGTGTTTTATTTCATCAAACATTATGTAAATATTAGATTTTCTTTGATCCATCATTATTTACAGAAACTAAATGTATACTAGCCCCATATTTTACATTCAGAATGTCCACTCTAACTAAAACAATCAAAGATCAGTGACTTGAGTTATTTAAGTTCTGAAAAATATACATTGTTATTGCAACCGTTCGCTAGATAATTGCAATACAGGTCCTCTCAATAGGGCTTCCTTCCTGTGATCATACTGTTTACATTTGAACAACATAGCGGCAATGTCCCTTACACCCTCTTGACACTTGATAAAGCTTCATCGAAACCAATTTGTTAAGTTAAACTTTTAAACATTCTACATTGTACTGTACATTCCACTTCTAGAATCATTTCATTGTTCCTTCTGGGGAATTCTTGAACAGTAGTGTTCTCGTCGCCCAGGGTGAGTTCTGATCCCCTCAGGATTCAGCAAAACGGCCTCAGAATGGAATTCATATCAATGCCTGTGTTTCTCCACTGTGTGCTCTAAGCCTCAATCTGCCTGCCTGCTTTCACAGTTCACTAACTCAGCGTTCATGTATTAGTAGAGCAGCTTTGAAAAGGAAAAGGTGGGGGTTGTTCATTTTGCTTCACAAAGCGATATGGGGGTTTAACGCACAATAACAGATTTGTGAAGACACTGTACGTGGCGTTCGTGACTTTTAGGGATTTACAATTTGTGATTTTTCAGCTGCGTGGAATGAGGATGGCTCATCCTTGGATGAATCTAAAAAAGCCTATTTGAGTTACATTGAGTTATGGTAATAATGTTCAGCACAGCTGTTAGACTGATGGCCAGATGACCTTGAGATCTGATTGGATCATTCTTGAGGTAGAAAATGAAAGATTGAAATAGAGAAAATGGAGAGGGGATAGAGGGAGAGAGGGAGAGAGACGTAGAAGGAAAGAGAGAGCGAGAGAGAGACCCAAGGCAAGGATCAAAGTCATTCAAATGAAATTGAAAGCATATGAAAAGTGTGTTTTAACCCAAATGCATATCTACTGGTCAAATCTAATACCAAGGACATCAGAGAGAGAGAAAGAGGACCAATATTAGGGAAGATTGAGGCCACATCTTCCCTTAATAGAACCATCTTCAATAGAGATAATCACCTCACCTCAAAGATATCACTTCACACAGCCTGTTTTAAATGTGCTGTGTGTGTTTAGGCAACTGGACATGGGTGTGCTCTCGAATGAAAATCTTCCTATTTATCATCATCTTGTTGACAGAAATCAGATTCTTACACAAAACACTCATCTCATAATGGTCCTCTATTTCAGATCAGCATGTGGAAATGGAATAGATTAGTTATCATAATGTATGAAACTGACTGAAACGGTGTAGATACCATAGAGACATGCATTTGGTGAAAACACATGTTGATATTCAGTAAGAGTACATCTTTAGTGTATTCCAATACATTTATTTTTCTATCAATTCTCACTTCAGAACAAGGTTGATAATAACTAAAACAACTGTTATTATCGCAATTGAGACAGCGGAGAGGAGAAACCTACAATTCCCACTTCTGAACAAGCTTCATACAGTATATTCCATCCAAGATATGGACCCTAGAGAGTTATTTTAATCCCATTGAGAAACCAGGAAGACAGACTCGCAAAACAGAACTAGTCATTTCATACAAGAACATTCAGTCCCAGAATAATGTTTACAGTGTTGAAGTATGTTAATGATGAAATCCTCTGTGTTTTGAAATAACAAAGTATTCTTTTCATTCAATGTTTTGAATGCCATAACGAGCATTGTACGGTTATGATGGGGGAGGGATTTTAAGTAGATGTACATGAGTAGTTACGTATCATTTCTTGCTCACTGTATGACGATACACAGTGTCTTTGTAATATTGATAAATGATGTTGCATTTTTAAAAACAATTGGTTCCAACATTCTGCCTATTTTACCTTCCCAATCCAATTGTGATTCGATTCAAATGTTTAAAGTTGCTTTTTTTTGGTAAATCTATCCTAATATGGATTTTAAAAATATTTCAATTAGAAATCATCCAGAATATCAGAGGTATTTTGGGATTGGGATTCTGCAATGGGTTATGGGAGAAATGCTTTTTAAAAATTGTTTTTTAAAATCAGTTTTAGGAGGCGTTTATGGACAATGTCATTTTTTCTCTTCTCATGGTTGGTTGAAGTTCTTGTGATGGCACTTAAAATTTAAATTTTAACACATTTTCAACTTTCATGACTTTTGCTCTTTGTACAAAAATCTTTTTCTTTTCCTTTTTTGAGGGATTGTTGTGAAAAATAAGTCGTTTCAAAGCAGCAGCAGTAACGTCGGCTGTTTGAACATATATGTATTTTTGTAATGTGTTGAAAAGAAAGTCAACAAATCCAATAAATGTTGCAATTGCCCATCTGAAGTATTTTTAACATGACTATCACCATTGCTGCTAACATCTGACGTATTTTTAACATGACTATCACCATTACTGCTAACATCTGAAGTATTTTTAACATGACTATCACCATTACTGCTAACATCTGAAGTATTTTTAACATGACTGTCACCATTACTGCTAACATCTGAAGTATTTTTAACATGACTGTCACCATTACTGCTAACATCTGAAGTATTTTTAACATGACTATCACCATTACTGCTAACATCTGAAGTAGTATTAACATTAATATCACTATTACTAATAACATTATCATCTTTTACATGACCATCATTGCATCTTTAGTTGTTTATTTTACAATAACCACCAATAGGCTTGATTAAACCTGGCTGTCTCTAATGACTGGTGCTTGAAACCTTGCCCTCAGTAGCCCCGTTTATACCTGGTGCCTACATGGGTTCTTTGTCCTGATCTTGTGGACACATTCTGATTGTGTCCACATTTCCAGAAATGTGTCTACACACATGGTATTAAAATATGTCTGTTATCCACTGGAACCAGAGACTGTGAGACATCCCACTCTCAACTTTTTTCACGTTCATAAACAGTCAATGAACTAAGCAGACCAGACCCAGCTGCTAATGTATTGGTGCCTATGGGAGAGCCACCATGTTAACCAGACCGGAACTGATCATTCTTTTCAATGGTAAATGACCTGAGTGGGACATCTTCATTTATCCACTATCTTGTTACTAGAACACTTGAACCTACGTGACCCCTCCGTGACCCCTTTGGGCTTCATTTCCTTATTTCCTGAAAGGCCATGCAAGGTCTTATTAGCCAGACAGGTGGGGACTTTCACCAAAGACAACGATGGAGGTGGAGAGGAGGAGAGGATGAATAATTAAGTAACTACTCCACCACCCAATTAACACACTGACACAATAACTGAGCCCTCAACTTGAAGGGGAGAAGAAAAATAAGGTGGCACCAGGAAATGCTTGGTAAACCAGAGGGGTGTGTTCAGGAGGGTGCAACGTTCTGTAATGTTGTAGATAAATAGTGTGATGTATGATTCTGAAGTCTACATGACTATGGGGATTATGTGCTCATAAGGGGGGTGAATTCTAGTTTCCACCTTTTTCCCAGATTTTTCCTCTTAGTCATTAACTGATGTCAATAAGAGATTAACGATACGTTTCACTGGAAGTTAGGATTCACTCCAATAGCTAGCAGTAAATAATACTAATCTGCAGATTATCTTTAACCTGTGGAACTGTTAGAAACATATATTGGCTTCAGAGCTTAGTTTACTAGCTGATTTAGCAGATGGGGCCCTGCTGTGAGATCTATAAAACAGCTATAGATTACACAATCTATTCAATCTGTGTGGAAGTAGTTCAGCGTTACAGCGTGATTTACATTTTGAAGGCGTAGACTGTATTCACGGTAAACTCTGCATGTGTCGGCTCAATCGGAAATTACCTTTACATTTCTATCACAGAATCTGTAACGCTTCAGCAAAACACATTGAATAAAGATCTGCTTTAACTCAACCGTGTGGTAAATATAGAGCCCAGCAAACACGTATTAAGATGTTGGACCATAAAAAGCCAGATTACAAAGACAAGGCAGCGTGTAGAAGGAAGTCATTTGCTCATAAAATGCATAGATAACATCTCCGATATCTATAACACTTGAGAAATAGTCTTGTTCCTAGAAGTAAGTTATTTTTTTTCATACACTTATGTAGCTCTCTCCGAAGATAAAGTAGAACAGATGAATTGATTTTTGTGGCCACAATAAATACTTTAGCTACAGTAGCTAACTATTTATGAGTAGCTGTAAAGTTTTGGTTAAAAGAAATCTGTTGAAGTAAAGCTCATATATATGGGCTTAAAGAAAACCTTTCCCAGCCTATTAGCAACTTGTCAAAGGAGTCTGGGTAATGTCTCCCGTCTTTAAACACAGCAACTTTAAGCAACCATAAGTGACTCCAATAATTTCCGTCAGTAGATATTCTACAGATCGTACTACCTCGGTCCTATGAAAAACATATGATTATCACAGAGGCACACACATCATAAACAAAAAGACAAGACATAACATTCCATCATCATGCTCAATCACAAAACTGCATATTTCCACCCCGTTTCCAGGATGTGTATGAACTAGTGTCAAAGCTCCAAGCAGCTCTTCCACCCCAGTCGTCTCATCACATCACCAAGCAGCTCTTCCACCCCAGTCGTCTCATCACATCACCAACAGCTCTTCCACCCCAGTCGTCTCATCACATCACCAACAGCTCTTCCACCCCAGTCGTCTCATCACATCACCAAGCAGCTCTTCCACCCCAGTCGTCTCATCACATCACCAACAGCTCTTCCACCCCAGTCGTCTCATCACATCACCAAGCAGCTCTTCCACCCCAGTCATCTCATCACATCACCAAGCAGCTCTTCTACCCCCAGTCATCTCATCACATCACCAACAGCTCTTCCACCCCAGTCGTCTCAGCACATCACCAAGCAGCTCTTCCACCTCCAGTCGTCTCATCACATCACCAAGCAGCTCTTCCACCCCAGTCGTCTCAGCACATCACCAAGCAGCTCTTCCACCCCAGTCGTCTCATCACATCACCAAGCAGCTCTTCCACCTCCAGTCGTCTCATCACATCACCAAGCAGCTCTTCCACCTCCAGTCGTCTCATCACATCACCAAGCAGCTCTTCCACCTCCAGTCGTCTCATCACATCACCAAGCAGCTCTTCTACCCCCAGTCATCTCATCACATCACCAACAACCCCATTTGCCGTGGGATTAACTCACAATAAAAGAATGTGATGGCTTTAAAAAACAGTAGAAGAGGCAGGCTGCCCAGCCAGGCCCAGTGAAAGAGGGCTGATGGTAGGATGGGAAGGTGAATACTGTCTATAGTCTATAATTAAATCAGCCTGCACTTGATGAAATCAGATCACACTGGCAGGCCACAGGCTTCACAGTTAGTTTGTTTTTACGACATAATTACAGTCCAAATCAAATGAGAAGGTTGAATATTTCACAGCGGCGAGCCGATAGACGAGCATGTGTACAATTTCAACAGTGACACTGACAAACCCGCCTGAGGGAGAGAGAGAGATGGAGAGAGAGCGAGAGAGAGTGAGAAGGAGAGTGTAGCGCCAGCCAGCCGCCCTACCGCAATAATTACCTGCCTGTGTTTAGGTACTCTGGGGAGGTCTGGCTGAATACACTGGCATTACACCAGAGAGGAGGGAGGGCGATGCAGGGAGAGCAAGAGAGAGAGAGAGAGCGTTTGTGTGTGAGATAGAGTGGCGGGGAAAGAGAGAGGGGGAGAGAGAAAGGTAGAGTCTGTGAGAGAGGGAGAGAACGTTTGTGTGAGATAGAGTGGCGGGGAAAGAGAGAGGGGGAGAGAGAAAGGTAGAGTCTGTGAGAGAGAGAGAGAACATTTGTGTGTGAGATAGAGTGGCGGGGAAAGAGAGAGGGGGAGAGAGAAAGGTAGAGTCTGTGAGAGAGGGAGAGAGATAAAAATTGAGAGAGAGACTGGGAGAGGTAGAAAGAGTCAAAGAAAGAAAAGAGAAGGTAAGAAATAGAGAGACTAAATATGGAGACAAAGTGTATGGTTTTAGCAGGAAGATGAACAAACTCTTCGCTTGACTGTTCCTCTACAGAGAGGTGTCAGAGATAACAGTTATCACACAGATAAAACACAGGATCAGCGTGATAAAGACACAAATCCCTATTGAACTGGAGTTGATCATTGCCTCGCTTCACGCGGTGAGGTTAATAGGTGTTGTATCACACTTCCGTACACAACTTCTCAATGGGGAATGATATGCTCGTTTGATACGGTGGGCGTGCAGACTAAAGTAAACTGGAACATGTTGAACAATGGCCTCCGGTTGTCCTTCATTTTGAATGGGATTGTACGAACAACGGGCAGCAGCCAATTTATAGGAAGCATAGTTTATCATTTCTGTTTGAAAAAATGTACTTTTTATACCAGGCGACGTGTTTCTCCGGTGAATGAAACAGAAACAACCACCCACTGAGTTGGTTTGCTCATTTTGTTTCCTTTCTGAAGAAGTAAGCATACATTTCCTGTACAGAGTCTTTGTTCCTCTCCAGGTCAGAACGTCCTCAGGGGATAGAATCCTCTGATTCTAGAAAACCACAGCTGTTGAGTGGCCACGCTACAACCACACCGCTCAGCATCTCCTGACCACTCGTTCTAAACAGCTCTCTCTGTCTCTTTCCTTCCTTGTCTTGGTCCTTTTCTCTGTCTCTCTATCCATACCATTCCTCTTTTCATCCCTCCCTTTCTCACTACCCTCCCAACTCTCTGCCCCCTCCCTGTCTCTCCCTGTCTCTCCCTCTATCTGGTTCCCAGGGGCTGCCCAGCTGGGGTGGATTTTCTCTGGTTGCAGTCTCTACCGCAACCTAGCGCAGCCTACCCTGCCTGTTGGGCCACCGGTCAGAGTCAGGGCCAGTAGATTAGTAACTAGATATAGACAGCAGGATCCCTGGGGGCCCGGTTAGCCTTTGATCCAGAGGAAACCGGGTTCTATGTGGCGACTCTGTGTGGTCGAGGCCCTGGACCACAACCCTGCTGCCACCCTGTTCAGAAGAGGACGTGGTTTTACTGAGGACCGTGATTTCAGAGCTCCCTGTGATTCTCCCTGTGACCAGTCCTTTTGGTTAAGGGAGAATGGACCTCCTTACCGCTGTCACTGTCTCTCACTTTTTTTTCCCATGGCATACAAAGACATGCGTTGGAAAAAGACAGGGCGGGGGCCTTCCATTACGATGGCTTTAAAGTGATGTGTAATGGCATGTCATATGTGAACTCTGGTGAACTATGACATTGGCTGGCCGCTGGTGGTAGCGAGGTAGCCAGGACACTGTGGTGGCCGGTAGTGCTCAGTGGGGAACATCAAACTGTATGTGTCACATGCTTCATAATCAACAGGTGTAGACTAACAGTGAAATGCTTACTTACAGGCCCTTCCCAACAATGCAGACACAGATAATATAGAAATAATAACACAAATAATAAATACACAATGAGTAATGATAACTTGTACACAGAGTACCTGTACTGAGTCCATGTGCAGGGGTACGAGGTGATTGAGGTAGATATGTACATATAGGTAGGGATAAAGTTACTAGGCAACAGGATAGAAAATTAACAGTAACTGTAGGGACAGACGCTGGAAGATGAGAAGCAAGTAGAGGAAGTGAACATTTAATAAATAACTGACATGAAACAAACAAGGACAGCGTCTGGACAGGGGAAACATAACGACAATAAGGCTGACACGGGGATCAAACTGAGGAACAGACAGATAAAGAGGAGGCAATCAATAAAGTGATGGAGTCCAGGTGAGTTCAATGAAGCACTGATGCGCGTAATGGTTGTGACAGGTGTACGTAATGATGGGCAGCCTGGCGCCCTCAAGTTCCAGACAGGAGCGGGAGCGGGCGTGACAAGTCATAGCCTTGTATGTGATGAGTCAAAAGAGCGTGTGCAAAAAGGGTCAATGGAGATAGCCCGGGAAACTATTGGTTAACTATTTAACTAACAATTTAGCAGTCTTATGGCTTGGGGTTAGAAACTGTTCAGGGTCCTGTTGGTTCCAGACTAGGTGCATCGGTACCGCTTGCCATGTGGTAGCAGACAGAACAGTCTATGACTTGGGTACCTGGAGGCTTTGACTATTTTTTGGTCCTTCCTCTGACACAACCTGGTATAGAGGTCCTGGATGGCAAGGAGCTCAGCCTCAGTGATGTACTGGGCTGTACGCACTACCCTCTGTAACGCTTTGCGGTCTGATGCCAAGCAGTTGCCATATCGAGCAGTGATGCAGCCAGTCAAGATGTCCTCAATGGTGCAACTGTATATCTGTATGAGGATCTGGGTCCCATGCCAAACCTTTTCAGCCTCCTAAGGGGGAAGAGGCGTAGTAGTGCTCTCTTCAAGACTGTGTTGGTGTGTGTGGGCCATGATAATTCCTTAGTGATGTGGACACAGAGGAACTTGAAGTTCTCGACCTGCTCCACTACAGCCCCATTGATGTGGTTGGTCGGCCCTCAGTTTCCTGTAGTTAGCTCCTACAATCAGCTCCTTTGTCTTGTTGACGTTGAAGGAGATATTGTTATCCTGGCCCCACACTGCCAGGTCTCTGACCTTCTCCCTGTAAGCCGTCTCATCGTCATCGGTGATCAGGCCTACCACCGTCGTGTCGTCAGCAAACTTAATGATGGTGTTGGAGTCGTGTGTGGCCACCAGAGCATGTGAGAAGAGTTGAGCAGTCTGAAATCCCGCACACCTCTCACCGCTCACCTCTCACCGCTCACCGCTCACCGCTCACCTCTCACCGCTCCCCTCTCACCGCTCACCGCTCACCTCTCACCGCTCACCGCTCCCCGCTCCCCGCTCCCCGCTCACCTCTCACCTCTCCCCGCTCCCCTCTCACCGCTCCCCGCTCCCCTCTCACCGCTCACCGCTCCCCGCTCCCCGCTCCCCGCTCACCGCTCACCGCTCACCGCTCACCTCTCACCTCTCCCCACTCCCCTCTCACCGCTCCCTGCTCCCCTCTCCCCTCTCACCGCTCACCTCTCACCGCTCACCGCTCCCCGCTCCCCGCTCACCGCTCACCGGTCACCGCTCACCGCTCCCCGCTCCCCGCTCACCTCTCACCGCTCCCCGCTCCCCTCTCACCGCTCACCGCTCCCCTCTCCCCTCTCCCCTCACCGCTCACCTCTCACCGCTCACCTCTCACCGCTCCCCGCTCCCCTCTCACCGCTCACCGCTCCCCTCTCCCCGCTCACCGCTCCCCTCTCACCGCTCCCCGCTCCCCTCTCCCCTCTCCCCTATCTCCTCTCCCCTCTCACCGCTCCCCGCTCCCCTCTCCCCTATCTCCTCTCCCCTCTCACCGCTCCCCGCTCCCCTCTCCCCTATCTCCTCTCCCCTCTCACCGCTCCCCGCTCCCCTCTCCCCTATCTCCTCTCCCCTCTCACCGCTCACCGCTCCCCTCTCCCCGCTCACCGCTCCCCTCTCACCGCTCCCCGCTCCCCTCTCCCCTCTCCCCTATCCCCTCTCCCCTCTCACCGCTCCCCGCTCCCCTATCTCCTCTCCCCTCTCACCGCTCCCCGCTCCCCTCTCCCCTATCTCCTCTCCCCTCTCACCGCTCCCCGCTCCCCTCTCCCCTATCTCCTCTCCCCTCTCACCGCTCCCCGCTCCCCTCTCCCCTCTCCCCTATCTCCTCTCCCCTCTCCCCGCTCCCCGCTCCCCTATCTCCTCTCCCCTCTCCCCGCTCCCCGCTCCCCTCTCCCCGCTCCCCTCTCCCCTATCTCCTCTCCCCTCTCCCCGCTCCCCGCTCCCCTCTCCCCTATCTCCTCTCACCTCTCACCGCTCCCCGCTCCCCTCTCACCGCTCACCGCTCCCCTCTCCCCGCTCACCGCTCCCCTCTCACCGCTCCCCGCTCCCCTCTCCCCTATCTCCTCTCCCCTCTCACCGCTCCCCGCTCCCCTCTCCCCTATCTCCTCTCCCCTCTCCCCGCTCCCCGCTCCCCTCTCCCCTATCTCCTCTCCCCTCTCCCCGCTCCCCTCTCCCCTATCTCCTCTCCCCTCTCCCCTATCTCCTCTCCCCTCTCCCCGCTCCCCTCTCCCCTATCTCCTCTCCCCTCTCCCCTATCTCCTCTCCCCTCTCCCCGCTCCCCTCTCCCCGCTCCCCGCTCCCCGCTCCCCTCTCCCCGCTCCCCTATCTCCTCTCCCCTCTCCCCGCTCCCCTCTCCCCTATCTCCTCTCCCCTCTCCCCGCTCCCCTCTCCCCTATCCCCTCTCCCCGCTCCCCTCTCCCCTCTCCCCGCTCCCCTCTCCCCTATCCCCTCTCCCCTCTCCCCGCTCCCCTCTCCCCGCTCCCCTCTCCCCGCTCCCCTCTCCCCTATCTCCTCTCCCCTCTCCCCGCTCCCCTCTCCCCTCTCCCCTATCCCCTCTCCCCTCTCCCCTCTCCCCGCTCCCCTCTCCCCTCTCCCCTATCCCCTCTCCCCTCTCCCCGCTCCCCGCTCCCCTCTCCCCGCTCCCCTATCTCCTCTCCCCTCTCCCCGCTCCCCTCTCCCCTATCTCCTCTCCCCTCTCCCCGCTCCCCGCTCCCCTCTCCCCTATCTCCTCTCCCCTCTCCCCGCTCCCCTCTCCCCTATCTCCTCTCCCCTCTCCCCGCTCCCCGCTCCCCTCTCCCCGCTCCCCTATCTCCTCTCCCCTCTCCCCGCTCCCCTCTCCCCTATCTCCTCTCCCCTCTCCCCGCTCCCCTCTCCCCTATCCCCTCTCCCCTCTCCCCGCTCCCCGCTCCCCTCTCCCCGCTCCCCTATCTCCTCTCCCCTCTCCCCGCTCCCCTCTCCCCTATCTCCTCTCCCCTCTCCCCGCTCCCCTCTCCCCTATCCCCTCTCCCCGCTCCCCTCTCCCCTCTCCCCGCTCCCCTCTCCCCGCTCCCCTCTCCCCTCTCCCCTATCCCCTCTCCCCTCTCCCCGCTCCCCGCTCCCCGCTCCCCTCTCCCCTATCTCCTCTCCCCTCTCCCCGCTCCCCTCTCCCCTATCTCCTCTCCCCTCTCCCCGCTCCCCTCTCCCCTATCCCCTCTCCCCTCTCCCCTATCCCCTCTCCCCTCTCCCCTCTCCCCTATCCCCTCTCCCCTCTCCCCTATCCCCTATCCCCTCTCCCCGCTCCCCTATCTCCTCTCCCCTCTCCCCGCTCCCCTCTCCCCTCTCCCCTCTCCCCTCTCCCCTATCCCCTCTCCCCGCTCCCCGCTCCCCTATCTCCTCTCCCCGCTCCCCTCTCCCCTCTCCCCTCTCCCCTCTCCCCTATCCCCTCTCCCCTCTCCCCTCTCCCCTCTCCCCTATCCCCTCTCCCCTCTCCCCTCTCCCCTATCTCCTCTCCCCGTTCCCCTCTCCCCTCTCCCCTCTCCCCTCTCCCCTATCCCCTCTCCCCTCTCCCCTATCCCCTCTCCCCTCTCCCCTCTCCCCTCTCCCCTATCCCCTCTCCCCGCTCCCCTATCCCCTCTCCCCGCTCCCCTCTCCCCTAGCTCCATGTCCTCCACCAAATAACGCTCTGTGCTCACAGGGGGGGAAAAACGCTGCTCCAAATTCACTCTGTTCATTAAATTCACAATTTAACCCATCTATTTCTGTGGCTACTTGGACCTACCAAATCCATATGGATTTGAAAGAAAAGTATTTGAATGAACATAATAAGGTGAATGTAAGAAGCGAACATAATTTCAAATAGGCTACATGTCATATTGAACAGCACAAAAATACTCTAAATAGGTCAGGAGCCAGACAGGGAGCCTAAGAAGGAACATAAATTAATTATTTAGGCTATATTACTTCAATTATTTTAAGGCTAAAGCCTACAAAGAAAAACATTGTGAAGCATTTTGGAGTGTGACACAATAGGATGGTAAGGACATAAAGCCCTCAGCATTTAAACAACATTTCGTTGTATTGAATCATTATAGTCTATAAATTGTGCATATAGGCTGTGACTTACTTAGAATTAAATGAAAATTAAATGAAAATTGACTTAGTAGTGCCTTTAAATTCATTTTTAGAAAGACGAGTTTGGCCAGTCTGGGGCTTCAGGCTCATGCGATGGTGCCTGGAGAGCAGGCCAGCAGCAGAGATGCTAAACACACATTTGGCCTCTCGTGCCAGGCTGGGCAGAGATGCTAAACACCCTTTTGGCCACTCTTGCCAGCAGCAGAGATGCTAAACACCCGTTTGGCCACTCTTGCCAGCAGCAGAGATGCTAAACACCCTTTTGGCCACTCTTGCCAGCAGCAGAGATGCTAAACACCCTTTTGGCCACTCTTGCCAGGCTGGACAGAGATGCAGAGGTTTTCTTCTATAGGTAAAGGTTTTTAACCTAAAGGTTTTTAGTCAAAATAACCCAATCAAAACAGGAAGCTCCTTGAACGTGGGAATTTGCCAGGCCTATTGGGCCAAAATCAATTATGGACTATTGTATAGATAATAGGCGGCAGGTAGCATAGTGGTTAGAGCGTTGGACTAGTAACCGAAAGGTTGCAAGATCGAATCCCTGATCTGACAAGGTAAAAATCTGATGTTCTGTCCCTGAACAAGGCAGTTAACCCACTGTTCCTAAGTCATCATTGAAAATAAGAATTTGTTCTTAACTGACTTGCCTAGTTAAATGAATGAAAGATTTAGGAGATCAGATTTTTTGTTTATAAATACTTTGCTACGATGACACACTTAGTTATCTACCCACCTCGTTCCTTTCTTTTAGCATGTGCACGTAATAAGTACACCAGCATGCTTTTGGGATATGTGTCTTTTCAGATTCCACAATGATTCTTTAGTTGTGGACATTACATCACTGCACTCCCTCTTGCTCTTGGTCCTCATCTTTGTAAGTCACCTTGATTTTGCACCTGTGTGTTTTATCAGTCTCTTTATGAAAATATTTTGCAAACTCCATGACAGTAGCTTAAGTAAGGGGCTATAGCAGCACATAACTACTAATGCATGCTGGGCCGGGCATGCCCTGAGCTCGTGAAGTGAGCGCTACTGGAGTGAAATTGGAACGGGCGAGAAGGCCAGACGTTCCATCCTATGGGAATCTCGCTCCACGCTCCAGTCAAATTGGGCACGCTCTGTTCCTCGCTCTGCTCCACGCTCCGATCCTAGCTCCGCTCCTCGCTCCAGCTCAGCTCCTCGCTCCAGCTCCGCTCCTCACTCCGCTCCAGCTCCGCTCCGCTCACATACTCTGGTGGCCACGCAGTCGTGGGTGAACAGTTGCTGGTGAGCGGTCGTGGGTGAAAAGTCGTGGGTGAACAGTCATGGGTGAACAGGGAGTACAGGAGGGGACTAAGCACGCACCCCTGAGGGGCCCCCGTGCTGAGGGTCAGCTGATGTGTTGTTCCCTATCCACACCACGTGGGGACGACCCGTCTGGAAGTTCGGCCCGTCTGGAAGTCAAGTCCTGCTTGAAACATGTAAGTAGTACAGACTGGGTCAGGGATAGGTTGAAAATGCCAGTGAAGGCACTTGCCAGCTGGTCAGCGCATGCTTTGAGTACGCATCCTGGTAATCTGTCTGGCCCTGCAACCTTTTGAATGTTAACATGCTTAAAGGTCTTACTCACATCGGCTACGGAGAGCGTGATCACAAAGTCGTCTGGAACATCTGGTGCTCTCATGCATGGTTCAGTGTTGCTAGCCTCAAATAAAGCATAGAAGGTATTTATCTCGTCTGATAGGCTTGCGTCCCTCGACAGCTCACAGCTGGGTTTCCCTTTGTAATCTGTGATAGTTTGCGAGCTCTGCCACATCCGACGAGCGTCAGAGCCGGTATAGTAGGATTCAATCTTGGTCCTGTATTGACGCTTTCACGGTATGATGGTTCATCGGAGAGCGTAGCAGGATTTCTTATAAGTGTCCGAATTAGTGTCCTGCTCCTTGAAAGCGACAGCTCTAGCATTTAACTCAGTGCAGATGTTGCCTGTAATCCATGGCTTCTGGTTGGTATACAGTGGGGAGAACAAGTATTTGATACACTGCCGATTTTGCAGGTTTTCCTACTTACAAAGCATGTAGAGGTCTGTCATTTTTATCATAGGTACACTTCAACTGTGAGAGACGGAATCTAAAACAAAAATCCAGAAAATCACATTGTATGATTTTTAAATAATTAATTTGCATTTTATTGCATGACATAAGTATTTGATCACCTACCAACCAGTAAGAATTCCGGCTCTCACAGACCTGTTAGTTTTTCTTTAAGAAGCCCTCCTGTTCTCCACTCATTACCTGTATTAACTGCACCTGTTTGAACTCGTTACCTGTATAAAAGACACCTGTCCACACACTCAATCAAACAGATTCCAACCTCTCCACAATGGCCAAGACCAGAGAGCTGTGTAAGGACATCAGGGATAAAATTTGTAGACCTGCACAAGGCTGGGATGGGCTACAGGACAATAGGCAAGCAGCTTGGTGAGAAGGAAACAACTGTTGGCGCAATTATTAGAAAATGGAAGAAGTTCAAGATGACGGTCAATCACCCTCGGTCTGGGGCTCCATGCAAGATTTCACCTCGTGGGGCATCAATGATCATGAGGAAGGTGAGGGATCAGCCCAGAACTACACGGCAGGACCTGGTCAATGACCTGAAGAGAGCTGGGACCACAGTCTCAAAGAAAACCATTAGTAACACACTACGCCGTCATGGATTAAAATCCTGCAGCGCACGCAAGGTCCCCCTGCTTAAGCCAGTGCATGTCCAGGCCCGTCTGAAGTTTGCCAATGACCATCTGGATGATCCAGAGGAGGAATGGGAGAAGGTCATGTGGTCTGATGAGACAAAAATAGAGCTTTTTGGTCTAACTCCACTCGCCGTGTTTGGAGGAAGAAGAAGTATGAGTACAACCCCAAGAACACCATCCCAACCGTGAAGCATGGAGGTGGAAACATCATTCTTTGGGGATGCTTTTCTGCAAAGGGGACAGGACGACTGCACCGTATTGAGGGGAGGATGGATGGGGCCATGTATCGCGAGATCTTGGCCAACAACCTCCTTCCCTCAGTAAGAGCATTGAAGATGGGTCGTGGCTGGGTCTTCCAGCATGACAACGACACGAAGCACACAGCCATGGCAACTAAGGAGTGGCTCCGTAAGAAGCATCTCAAGGTCCTGGAGTGGCCTAGCCAGTCTCCAGACCTGAACCCAATAGAAAATCTTTGGAGGGAGCTGAAAGTCCGTATTGCCCAGCGACAGCCCCGAAACCTGAAGGATCTGGAGAAGATCTGTAGGGAGGAGTGGGCCAAAATCCCTGCTGCAGTGTGTGCAAACCTAGTCAAGAACTACAGGAAACGTATGATCTCTGTAATTGCAAACAAAGGTTTCTGTACCAAATATTAAGTTCTGCTTTTCTGATGTATCAAATACTTATGTCATGCAATAAAATGCAAATTAATTACTTAAAAATCATACAATGTGATTTTCTGGATTTTTGTTTTAGATTCCGTCTCTCATAGTTGAAGTGTACCTATGATAAAAATTACAGACCTCTACATGCTTTGTAAGTAGGAAAACCTGCAAAATCGGCAGTGTATCAAATACTTGTTCTCCCCACTGTATGTATGTACGGTCACAGTGGGGACGACGTCGTCGAAGCACTTATTAATGAAGCAGGTGACTGATATGGTAAACTCCTCAATGGCATCAGAAGAATCTCGGAACATATTCCAGTGTGTGCTAGCAAAACAGTCCTGTAGCCTAGCATGTGCTTCATTGGACCACTTAAGTATTGCGCGTGCCACTGCTACTCTCCAGCGATTGCACATTCGCCAATAGAATGGATGGTAGAGGCGATTTATCCACCCCCCGGCGTAGTCTCGTCAGGTATCCCGCAAGCCGGCCTCTACAGCACCCTCTCTTCCTTCTTCTAGTGTTCGGGACTTGGGCCTGGTCTGGGACAATCAATATATCTTTCGCCTCCGACTCATTGAAGTAGAAGTCCTCGTCCAAATCGCGGTTAGTGATTGCAGTTCTGATGTCCAGAAGCTCTTTTCGGTCATAGGAAACAAATGGCGGAAACATTATGAACAAAAAAAGAAAAACACACAAAATAGCACAATTGGTCAAGAGCCCATAAAACGGTCGCAAATCCCTCCAGCGCTCTACCCTCCAGCGTAATCTCTCCAGCGTTATTCCCTCCAGCGCTATTCTCTCCAGCGCTATTCTCTCCTGTGCTATTCCCTCCAGCGCTATACCCTCCAGCGC
Organism: Salvelinus alpinus; assembly: GCF_045679555.1. Lineage (NCBI taxonomy): Eukaryota > Metazoa > Chordata > Actinopteri > Salmoniformes > Salmonidae > Salvelinus > Salvelinus alpinus. The sequence goes on along the minus strand of NC_092112.1, from coordinate 14,047,652 downwards.
TAATCCCTCCAGCGCTAATCCCTCCAGCGCTAATCCCTCCAGCGCTAATCTCTCCAGCACTATACCCTCTGGTGATAATCTCTCCAGCGCTATACCCTCCAGCGCTATACTCTCCGGTGCTAATCCCTCCAGCGCTAATCCCTCCAGCGCTAATCTCTCCAGCACTATACCCTCTGGTGCTAATCCCTCCAGCGCTATACTCTCCGGTGCTAATCTCTCCAGCACTATACCCTCTGGTGCTAATCCCTCCAGCGCTATACTCTCCGGTGCTAATCTCTCCAGCACTATACCCTCTGGTGCTAATCCCTCCAGCGCTATACTCTCCGGTGCTAATCTCTCCAGCACTATACCCTCTGGTGATAATCTCTCCAGCACTATACCCTCTGGTGCTAATCCCTCCAGCGCTAATCCCTCCAGCGCTAATCTCTCCAGCACTATACCCTCTGGTGATAATCTCTCCAGCGCTATACCCTCCAGCGCTATACTCTCCGGTGCTAATCCCTCCAGCGCTAAACCCTCCAGCGCTATACCCTCCGGTGCTAATCCCTCCAGCGCTATACCCTCCGGTGCTAATCCCTCCAGCGCTATACCCTCCGGTGCTATACCCTCCGGTGCTATTCCCTCCAGCGCTATACCCTCCGGTGCTAATCCCTCCAGCGCTATACCCTCCAGCGCTAATCCCTCCAGCGCTATACCCTCCAGTGCTATTCCCTCCGGTGCTAATCCCTCCAGCGCTAATCCCTCCAGCGCTAATCCCTCCAGCGCCATTCCGTGCAGCCTGTGAATATTACAGTGTGACAGCGTTGAAAACTGCAGGGTTAAATCAATGCGGTGATAGAAAACCATAGGAATTATGGGATAGGATGTACTTTATGTTAAACATCAGTCCTCTGCTGTCCTGAAGCTAAAAACATGCAGTGACAGACAACATGGCACACAGATGTCTGTCGTCAGTCTCAGTGGAGAATCTAGAAAGTCCCTTCCACCCAACCGAAAGACTGGTGAATTGGCAAATGTACAGAAATAGTTTTATAGAGTATTGGTCATTTGCGGTGTACCTTAAACCAACAACAATCTTTCTGGGAGAAAAGGAATCTTAGAAAAGGATTCGGAAGCACAGTTGAAATTGGCCAACTCCCTCCCGACTTTTCTTTCTTTCACCCCTCTCTCTCCCTCCCCCCCTCTCTCTCCCTCCCCCTCTCCCCCCTCTCTCCCTCTCCCCTCTCTCCCTCCCCCCCTCTCTCCCTCCCCCTCTCTCTCTCCCTCCCTCCCCCTCTCTCTCTCCCTCTCCCTCTCTCCCTCCCCCTCTCTCTCCCTCCCCCTCTCTCTCTCCCTCCCCCCCTCTCTCCCTCCCCCTCTCTCTCTCCCTCCCTTCTTCTCTGTCATGGTATCTGTTCCCCTGGGGGCTCATGCGAAGACAGGCTTGACTATTGGCCTGATATCAAGACTCGCCTGGAGGGGTTCCACATCAACGTGCCACAACTAATTTACGAAGCTGGAAAGTAAAAAGTAGACAGATACTGTGCTATAATGTAACAATGTCATTCTGTGGTTGTGAGAAGACTTGGAGTTACGGGGGATGAATCAGACTATAGTTGCCATTTTCTCCTGTGGATCATCTTTGGTGTTTTATCACACACCTTTTTTTTTTGGAACAAAATGCTAAAGAGAATGTAAGACAAGGAGATGGACAATCCCAGAAATATATCATTACGAACAGCAAACATGTCTTGAAAAGAAAGTTATCATAGACACTGGACCTGACCCTCGGTTTTTGGTTTCCACAAACAATGACACTGGGGCGACAGGTAGCCTAGTGGTTAGAGTAGGTAGTCTAGTGGTTAGAGCAGGTAGCCTAGTGGTTAGAGCAGGTAGTCTAGTGGTTAGAGCAGGTAGCCTAGTAGTTAGAGCAGGTAGCCTAGTGGTTAGAGCAGGTAGTCTAGTGGTTAGAGCAGGTAGCCTAGTGGTTAGAGCAGGTAGTCTAGTGGTTAGAGCAGGTAGCCTAGTAGTTAGAGCAGGTAGCCTAGTGGTTAGAGCAGGTAGCCTAGTGGTTAGAGCAGGTAGCCTAGTGGTTAGAGCAGGTAGCCTAGTGGTTAGAGCAGGTAGCCTAGTAGTTAGAGCAGGTAGCCTAGTGGTTAGAGCTGGTAGTCTAGTGGTTAGAGCAGGTAGCCTAGTGGTTAGAGCAGGTAGCCTAGTGGTTAGAGCAGGTAGCCTAGTGGTTAGAGCTGGTAGTCTAGTGGTTAGAGCAGGTAGCCTAGTGGTTAGAGCAGGTAGCCTAGTGGTTAGAGCAGGTAGCCTAGTGGTTAGAGCTGGTAGTCTAGTGGTTAGAGCAGGTAGCCTAGTGGTTAGAGCAGGTAGCCTAGTGGTTAGAGCAGGTAGCCTAGTGGTTAGAGCAGGTTAAAAGCCATCATGAAGTGGCAAAGCGCAGATGTTAAAAGCTATCATGAAGGGGCCAAGCGTAGATGTTAAAAGCCATCATGAAGGGGCCAAGCGTAGATGTTAAAAGCCATCATGAAGGGGCCAAGCCGTTCTTTACTTAATAGAAAGAGGAATGTAAAGTAGTTTATTCAAAGCACACCATAGGACTTCAGGTTAATACAGAGCGAGGAAGACTTTACATTATGATGTGACCGGTGACACTTTGCTCCTTGAAAACCCAAATATCTACTGACTGTATCAGTACTTGTGGATTTCCCCCCTTTAATGTCAAGGCATCAATAAACATCAGAAATGACATAAGTCACCTAAACTAAAACATACTTGTCAGTCGTTCCTATAGGCCTAGTGACCCTCCCTTAGTTATGACCGTGGACTGGGATCTGAGGAAGACAAGAAATAAGTGTTAGAGTAATGACAATGTAAACTGAATCAGCTATGTACAGCAGGAGACCTTGGACTAAATTGGACTAAATTGTCTGATCTCCATTGGTCGTTCCCATGCTCATGGTCGGTGGTGTCAGCAGGGAAGTTCCCAATGATGAACAGCTCATCATATTTAGCCATTAACTCTTCCTGGTTAGGCTCTGGTTTAAGAAAGCTGGGTAGGGATTGGGCTACTTTAGCAGGGTCTGGAATAGAGCCTGCCTCTTCAGGAAGAGGTGGGGGGGAGGAACCATTGGTCTGCTCGCTCACTCTGACTGCTGCCATGCTCATACATGCTTGCAAAGTCCATACATGCCTGCCTGGAACTTCCTTGGGTGATGTGGTAGGAACACACGCGAGAGGTGGTGGAAGAAGACTAGGGTAAGTTGTTTCAGCAGGAACACACGCGAGAGGTGGTGGAAGAAGACTAGGGTAAGTTGTTTCAGCAGGAACACACGCGAGAGGTGGTGGAAGAAGACTAGGGTAAGTTGTTTCAGCAGGAACACACGCGAGAGGTGGTGGAAGAAGACTAGGGTAAGTTGTTTCAGCAGGAACACACGCGAGAGGTGGTGGAAGAAGACTAGGGTAAGTTGTTTCAGCAGGAACACACGCGAGAGGTGGTGGAAGAAGACTAGGGTAAGTTGTTTCAGCAGGAACACATACAGTCGTTTCAGGAGCCCAAGGAATGATGTAAGGGGAAGCAGCAGCCTGCTCAGATGTATAGGGGTCTGGAGGAGAACTCTGAACACTGGGATCACCATCAACAGGACTCCCAGACTCAACAGGACAAGGGAGGCTTGAGCCAGGACCGGAGCTAATGGGATCACGCCGGTCTGGAGGGGGAAAAAATAGTGTTACGGGAGTCACGCTGGCTGTGTTTGACAGGTGAAGCATCATATGTTGTAGGTCTTGGGTGGAATGAGCCCATCCTGTAGGCTGGGGAGAGCAGACATTGAGTACCATTACTTTGAGATAAAAATAATATATAAAAAAAAAGCTTTCTAGCAAAATCACACCAAAAGGTACAACAGATTTCCAACAGATGAAACACAGCTCTGCAGTGTTGATCATATCTTGTTGATAAGGATCGCAATGAACACACCAGGAGCCCCCTTCGGAAACAACACAAAATAAAGAACTTAAATTACAGAAGTTAACAGCACAAATGTTCACCATACACCTATCTTATTCTGAGCACAGATTAGCAGCCATGATACCCACTGAACAGTGGTGACAGGTGTAGTGAGGAGGAGAGACGTTGTAAAGGACAGCTTAGGACCAATCAGAGCCTGATTAGACAACAATGGACAGCCAAAGTTAATTGAGGCCCAATTCCACACCAAACATTATCCTTACCCCTTTGCCCTTGTGTGGATCTGAAAGAAATTAGATATCAGGGTGTAGGGTTGAGTTAGAATTGCTTGCACCATCCCTCATTTCAGAACCGACTATGAGCACGGGAACGACCAATGGAGATCAGACAATTTCATTAAGTACTGTACCAACCTGCTCCCGTCCAATACCAACCACTATTTCCTGACAGCACCAGCAGTGACCAGGAAGACGATGCTGCATTTGATTTCTCTGTGTCGGTACAGGTTTATTAACCGTTCCTCCTCTTGCTCAGGTCGTCAGTTATCTGCACTAACCTGGATCCTGCTTTCTGGTACTGTTTTAGCCCTTCTGATGAGCTACTAGATCTAAATGTCTGGGTTGGTTAATCCATTTACCTAATTTTTGGTTTAGTCCTTCACGGTATCGTTGACATTTAGTCTGTACAATATTATTTATTATAAAAAATAAATAAATTGTGCGTGAATAGATTCAAATTTGACTTCTGGACACAATCTGAGAAGGCAAGGGAGTCTGTTATCTACTAAATCCAGTCGCTGAGATTTGACTAAACTCCTTACAGAGCAGAGATCATGACCAAGATTACATAGATGCCTCTACATTGTGGCGATTTCCGGCACTTGAGCCTCATTCCCGGACTTCCTAATCAGCTATCCTTTATGTAGTGCAATGGTGTTCCTTTCAACATGTGAACAGCTCTCATCAGAGCCAACACGGCACTTTCAGGCCATAGAACAACATCTGCAGACACTTCTCATGCTCCCATCAGAGATGTCTTGTCTGTTCTAGTAAATGAGACCTTGTGTCAAATAAGAAATATTAATGTTGTTGGTTTCAATTGGTCCCTTATTCTTTCTGATTCTTAACTTACATGTTGATCTTTTTTCTCTCCAAACTATTTCAGGTGCGATTGTGATCAATGGACTTGATTTTTTTTGTTTTATAGCTAATCAAATTAAATCCCAGATGTGTGCTCTTGGATAATTATCTTGCAAGGCATCTGACCTAATTCATTTCAGGTTGGTTCATCCCTCATACACGGTACATTTAATTGAGCTTCATTATGACCGAGTGATCAATTTATTCTACACGGGCAATTATGCTTCAGATTGTAAAATGATACTATAGAGTCTTACTCTAAACTTTAAAGCTTACTGATTGTCGGTTGATTTTTATAAGATAAGTCATTTGCCACATATTAGAAAACATCAGGCAATGTCACACACTGCCATAGGTAGCCCTGTCAGTGACAAACACACATCTCCCACCTGCACACACACACACACCGACACCGGCACACACACCGACACGCCTCACCCACACACCGACACACACACACACACACACACACACCGACACCGGCACACACACACCGACACGCCTCACCCACACACCGACACACACACCGACACACACACACACACACACACACACACACACACACACACACACACACACACACACACACACACACACACACACACACACACACACACACACACACACACACACACCGACAACGACACACCGACACCGGCACACACACACCGACACGCCTCACCCACACACCGACACACACACACCGACACACACACACACACACCGACACACACACCGACACGCCTCACCCACACACCGACACACACACACCGACACCGACACCAACACACTGACACCGACACACACCAACACCGCACACACCAACACCGACACACACACACACCGACACACACACACACACCGACACACACACCGGCACACCAACACAACACACATACACACAGACACCGACACACACACACCGACACACACACACCGACACACACACACACACACACACACACACACACACACACACACACACACACACACACACACACACACACACACACACACACACACACACACACACACACACACACACACACACACACACACCGACAACGACACACACACACCGACACACATACACACCGACACCGACACACATACACACTGACACCGACACACACCAACACCGCACACACCAACACCGACACACACACACACCAACACCGCACACACCAACACCGACACACACACACACCGACACCGACACACACCGACACACACACACACCAACACGACACACATACACACTGACACCGACACCGACACACACACACACACACACACACACACACACACACACACACACACACACACACACACACACACACACACACACACACACACAACGACAACGACACACACACACCGACGCACACACATCCTCTCCCACCTGCACACACATAAAGCCAAACGTGCTGCCACAAAAATTTGCATGGTGCTCAGCAATGCATTAGTGAACATCACTTGGCAATCTGTTCATAGGACCTTAATTGGATTTTCATACCGCCTCTGATCTTGTTTTCTAATTAATGTTGGTGGCTGCCAACCAAGCAGAACCGTGCACCCAGCAACACCTTTAATCCTGACCATATGGAGCTCCTCCAAACGCAGCACCAGGGACGTAAAAATACCCCCTCACCTCAAGTCCTCCGAGTGGGAGAATAGACACAACAACAGGCCTGGTGAGGAGAATGGGTGGATGGGGGTAGGAAAGGAGGGAGGGGGTGAGGAGAATGGGTGGATGGGGGTAGGAAAGGAGGGAGGGGGTGTGGAGAATGGGTGGATGGGGGTAGGAAAGGAGGGAGGCGGTGAGAAGAATGGGTGGATGGGGGTAGGAAAGGAGGGAGGGGGTGAGGAGAATGGGTGGATGGGGGTAGGAAAGGAGGGAGGGGGTGAGGAGAATGGGTGGATGGAGGTAGGAAAGGAGGGAGGGGGTGAGGAGAATGGGTGGATGGGGGTAGGAAAGGAGGGAGGGGGTGAGGAGAATGGGTGGATGGGGGTAGGAAAGGAGGGAGGGGTGAGGAGAATGGGTGGTGGGTGGTAGGAAAGGAGGGAGGAGGCGAGGAGAATGGGTTGATGGTGGTAGGAAAGGAGGGAGGGGGTGAGGAGAAGGGGTGGATGGTGGTAGGAAATGAGGGAGGTGGTGAGGAGAATGGGTGGATGGGGGTAGGAAAGGAGGGAGGGGGTGAGGAGAATGGGTGGTGGGTGGTAGGAAAGGAGGGAGGAGGCGAGGAGAATGGGTTGATGGTGGTAGGAAAGGAGGGAGGGGGTGAGGAGAAGGGGTGGATGGTGGTAGGAAAGGAGGGAGGGGGTGAGGAGAATGGGTTGATGGGGGTAGGAAAGGAGGGAGGGGGTGAGGAGAATGGGTGGATGGTGGTAGGAAAGGAGGGAGGAGGTGAGGAGAATGGGTTGATGGTGGTAGGAAAGGAGGGAGGGGGTGAGGAGAAGGGGTGGATGGTGGTAGGAAATGAGGGAGGGGGTGAGGAGAATGGGTGGATGGTGGTAGGAAAGGAGGGAGGGGGTGAGGAGAATGGGTTGGTGGTGGTAGGAAAGGAGGGAGGGGGTGAGGAGAAGGGGTGGATGATGGTAGGAAAGGAGGGAGGGGGTGAGGAGAATGGGTTGGTGGTGGTAGGAAAGTAGGGATGGGGTGAGGAGAATGGGTGGATGGTGGTAGGAAAGGAGGGAGGAGGTGAGGAGAATGGGTGGATGGTGGTAGGAAAGGAGGGAGGAGGTGAGGAGAATGGGTGGATGGTGGTAGGAAAGGAGGGATGGGGTGAGGAGAAGGGGTGGATGGTGGTAGAGGGAGGGAGGGAAGGAGGGAGGGAGGGAGAGGAAGAGGGTGAGGGAGGGAGGGAGGGAGGGAGGGGGAAGTAACGTGTTAACTAACACATCCCTTCAGTGTTGTTATTGATTAATTTCTCTCACGATCAGTTGTGATTACATATAAATAAAACATGAGGGGTGGGACCATACACAACAACCCCCTCTTCTCCTCCTCTTGCTTCGGGGTAATGTCAATAGCTTTTTATAAGCTACCCCCCCCCACCCCCTGTAGCCACTCGAGGGACTGTGTCCCAATACGCACCCTTTCCCCTATACATCACGCTACTTTTGGCCCTATGTGCCCTGGTTAAAAGTAGTGCACTATAAAGGGAATAGGGTGCCAGCCCTGGTTAAAAGCAGTGCACTATAAAGGGAATAGGGTGCCATATTGGACACACCTTGTTTCAGATGAAGGACTGCCCCCCCGAAAAATGTCTCCCCTCTTTGCCTTCTTCCTTCCTTCCTTCCTGAAGCAGCAAGGCCTTGTTCATTCATCTCTATCTACCTACCTAGACTACAACACAGCTTCATACATCTCTATCTACCCACCTAGACTACAACACAGCTTTATACATCTCTATCTATCTACCTAGACTACAACACAGCTTCATACATCTCTATCTACCCACCTAGACTACAACACAGCTTTATACATCTCTATCTATCTACCTAGACTACAACACAGCTTCATACATCTCTATCTACCCACCTAGACTACAACACAGCTTTATACATCTCTATCTACCTACCCAGACTACAACACAGCTTCATACATCTCTATCTACCTACCCAGACTACAACACAGCTTCATACATCTCTATTTGCTTTTGCTTTTCCTCACTACATGGCATCTATTCCATTCTATTGTGGACTTCAGAAGTTTAGTCCCTGTGGATCAAAAGTAATGCACTATATTAGGTAATAAGCTGCCATTTTGGGACTCAACAATACACAGATCTCCTGCGTGTCACATGACGTTCCATCTTCCAGAGAAGCAAGGCTTTCTGCAATGCTCATGCCAGTGATTGCACCTGAAGGATCTCCTATTCACACAGCGTGTTTGTCATTCAGAGAGCAATTATTCTGAATAATGTCTATTATCTTTAAGAGGGTTTTTTTCTGCTGCTTGCTGCGTTGTCTGTCGTAATATATCCATATGTATTTTTCATTTCTCTCTGAGTCGGAGGCGAAGACCTATTGAATATGTGACTTATTGTGATTCCTAGCTTGCGTATGACTGGCAGTGCATTAAGACTAAAGTGGAAGAATCTAATGAAGAGTTTACCACAAGCCTGAAGCCTTTCTCTTTTCTAAGAGTGTAAGAGAACAACCTTGCCCTTCTTTAAGAATGTTACCAGCCACTATAAGAGTCCAATCAAATCAAATTGTATTTGTCACACGCGCCGAGTACAGGTGTAGACTATACAGTAATCCCTCGTTTATCGCGGGGGTTACGTTCCGAAAATGACCCGCGATAAGTGAAATCCGCGAAATAGAAAACTTCTTTTTTTTTTACAATTAGCAACTATTACATGTATACAAATACAGTGACTCACGTGTAGGCCGTTTCACTGCTCTTCAGACTGGGCCGCTGCATCCTGACTGCGCTCTGCAGTGTTCTCTTCTTCTGAAGCCCGCGGTGCAGGTGTGTTTGTTCGGGAGAAGAGCATAGTGATAGGCAGCTGTTGTCGCTCTTTTTTCTTCTTTGCAAAAAGATCCTTGTACACCGACATGCCACCATCGATTACGTTGGAGAACTGTAATGAACGGCTCATCAAAGGGTCCCATTCCTCAGCTACTCGCTTAAGTTCAGTGGCCATTCGCACCATGGTTGCTAAGCGACCAAGCGTTAGTCCTTCCTTCCTTCCTGGCCAACTTAATGTAAATTTGCCAAGCTGTTTTATGTACGTACACATAACTGCACGAGACGACAAAATGATAGCACAATTCGTAGCATGTTTTGATACAAGAAGCGGGAGTGAGTTTTTAGCGAATCAGAATGCAGAGCACAATGCACCAAAAAAAAATAAAAAATGCATTATGAAAATCCGCGAAATAGCGAATCCGCGATAAGTGAACCGCGAAGTGGCGAGGGATCACTGTACCGTGAAATGCTTACTTACAAGCCCTTAACCAACAATGCAGTTCAAGAAACAGAGTTCAGAAAATATTGACTAAATAAACTAAAGTAAAAAGTTACAAAAAGTAACACAAGAAAATTACATAACAATAACGAGGCTATATACAGGGGGTACTGGTACCAAGTGCAGGGCGACAGATTAGTCGAGTAGCAGCAGTGTAAAAACGAAGGGGGATCAATGTAAATAGTCCAGGTGGTCATTTGATTAGTTGTTCAGCAGTCTTATGGCTTGGGGGTAGAAGCTGTTAAGGAGCCTCTTGGTCCTAGACTTAGCGCTCCGGTACCGCTTGCCGTGTGGTAGCAGAGAAAACAGTCTCTGACTTGGGTGACTGGAGTCTTTGACAATTTTTTGGGCCTTCCTCTGACACCGCCTAGTATATAGGTCCTGGATGTCAGGAAGCTTGGCCCCAGTGATGTACTGGGCCGTACACACTACCCTCTGTAGCGCCTTCTGGTCAGATGCCGAGCAGTTGCCATACCAGGCGGTGATGCAACCGGTCAGGATGCTCTTGATGGTGCAGCTGTATAACTTTTTTAGGATCTGGGGACCAATGCCAAATCTTTTCAGTCTCCTGAGGGGGAAAAGGTGTTGCTGTGCCCTCTTCACAACTGTCTTGGTGTGTTTATACCATGATAATTCGTTGGTGATGTGGACACCAAGGAACTTGAAACCCTCGACCCGCTCCACTTCAGTCCCGTCGATGAGAATAGGGGCCTGTTCGGCCCTCCTTTTCCTATAGTCCACGATCAGCTCTTTTGTCTAGCTCACATTGAGGGAAAGGTTGTTGTCCTGTCACCACACGGCCAGGTCTCTGACCTCCTCCCTATAGGCTGCCGGTGATCAGGCCTACCACTGTTATGTCGTCAGCAAACTAAATTATGGTGTTGTAGGCGAGCTTGGCCACACAGTCGTGGGTGTACAGGGAGTACAGGAGGGGACTAAACACACACCCCTGAGGGGCCCCAGTGTTAAGGATCAGCGTGGCAGATGTGTTGTTGCCTACCCTTACCACCTGGGGACAGTCCGTCAGGAAGTCCAGGATCCAGTTGCAGGGGGAGGTGTTTAGTCCCAGGGTCCTTAGCTTTGTGATGAGCTTTGTGGGTACTATGGTGCTGAACGCTGAGCTGTAGTCAATGAACGGGATTGTCACATAGGTCTTCCTTTTTCCAGGTGGGAAAGGGCAGTGTGGTGCGATTGAGATTTCATCATCTGTGGATCATCTTGGGGCGGTATGTGAACTGGAGTGGGTCTAGGGTTTCTGGCATGATGGTGTTGATATGAGCCATGACCAGCCTTTTAAAGCACTTCATGCCTAATAACTTGTGTGCTACGGCGCAGTAATCATTTAGGCGGGTTACCTTAGCTTTATTGGGCACAGGGACTATGGTGGTCTGTTTGAAACATGTAGGTATTACAGACTCAGTCAGGGAGAGGTTGAACATGTCAGTGAAGAACCTTGCCAGTTGGTCAGCGCATGCTTGAATACATGTCCTGGTAATCCTTCTGGCCCCGCGGCTTTGTGAATGTTGACCTGCTTAAAGGTCTTCCTCACATCAGCTACGGAGAGCGTGATCACACAGTTTGGAACAGCTGGTGCTCTAATGCGTAGTTCAGTGTTGCTTGCCTCGAAGCGAGCATAAAAGGCATTTCGCTTGTCTGGTAGGCTTACGTCACTGGGCAGCTCGCAGCTGGGTTTCCTTTGTAGTCCGTAATAGTTTCAAGCCCTGCCACATCCGACAATTTTCAGAGCCGGTATAGTAGGATTCAATCTTAGTCCTGTATTGACACTTTGCCTGTTTGATGGTTTGTCTGAGGGCATAGCAGGATTTCTTATAAGTGTCCGGATTAGTGTCCCACTCCTTGAAAGCGGCAGCTCTAGCCTTTAGCTCTGTGTGGCTGTTGCTTGTAATCCATGGCTTCTGGTTGGGGTATGTATGTTTGGTCACTGTGGGGACGATGTCATCGATGCACTTATTGATGAAGCTGGTGACTGAGGTGGTATACTCCTCAATGCCATTGGATGAATCCCGGAACATATTCCAGTCTGTGGTAGCGAAACAATCCAGTAGAGTAGCATACGCATCATCTGACCACTTCCGTATTGAGTGAGTCACTGGTACTTCCTGCTTTAGTTTTTGCTTGTAAACAGGAATTAGGAGGATAGTATTATGGTCAGATTTGCCAAATGGAGGGCAAGGGAGAGCTTAGTATGCATCTCTGTGTGTGGAGTAAAGGTGGTCTAGAGTTTATTTTTCCTCTGGTTGCACATGTGACATGCTGGTAGAAATGAGGTAAAACGGATTTACGTTTTCCTGCATTAAAGTCTCCGGCCACTAGGAGCACCGCTTCTGGATGAACATGTTGTTGTTTGCTTATGGCCTTATACAGCTCGTTGAGTGCGGTCTAAGTGCCAGCATCGGTTTGGGGTGGTAAATAGACGGCTACGAATAATTTAGATGAGAACTCTCTTGGTATATAGTGTGGTCTAAAGCTTATCATGAAGAAATACCTCAAGCTCAATATGTTCTTTAATATTAGACATTGCACACCAGCAGTTATTGACAAACAGACACACACCCCCGCTCCTCGTCTTACCAGACGTAGCTGCTCTGTCCTGCCGATGCATGGAGAAGCCAGCCAGCTATATATTATCCGTGTCGCCACTTCTCGGTGAAACATAAGATATTACAGTTTTAAATGTCCCGTTGGTAGGATATTCTTAATCGTAGATCGTCAAGTTTGTTTTCCAATGATTGCACGTTGGCCAATAATATGGAGGGTAGTGGAGGTTTACCTACTCATTGGCAAATTCTTACAAGGCACCCCTCCCCCTAGTTCTCTGTGTTTTCTTCACGCGAATGACAGGGATTTGGGCCTCGTCTCGACAAAGCAGTGTATCCTTCGTGTCGGACTCATTAAAGAACAACATCTATGTCTAGTTTGAGGTTAGTAATCACTGTTCTGACGTCCAGAAGCTCTTTTCGGTCATAAGAGACGGTAGCAGCAACATTATGTACAAAATGAGTTACAAACAATGCGGGAAAAAATAGCACAGTTCCCGTAAAACAGCAGCCATTATAGTCATTCAGGGCTGCTAGTGAATGTCTCTAACTTTCTGATGTCTATGTGTCTCTGTAAGGTTGAATGTGTGCTGGTTAAAAGATGTTTGTGCTTCATGATTTCACTGTCTTTGTTTTACCTAACAGTGATTGGCCAAGTGAGGTGGTGAATGACCTTATGCTATGGGGTATTGAAACAATAGCTCACTTAGCTAGTCTCATTCAATATCTCACTCATTCATGTTTTTATTCTATTTTACTTCACCTTTTTCTAACCAGGTAGGCCAGTTGAGAACAAGTTCTCATTTACAACCGTGACCTGACCAAGATAAAGCAAAGCAGTGCGACTGTAACGGCGTTCCTCTCTCTCTTCATACGAAGAGGAGGAGTAGTGATCGAACCAAGGCGCAGCAGGTTGTGAATACATATAATGATTTATTAAATAAACAAAATAGACAAAGACGAAAACGAACTATACTGGATATAACTAACAAAATAACAAAACGATGTAGACAGACCTGAACAAACGAACTTACATATACACGAAGCACGCTGACACAGGAACAGACTACATAAACGCACGAAACAAACCGAAACAATCCCGTATGGTGTAACATCGACACAGACACAGGAGACAACCACCCACAACGAACACTGTGAAACAACCTACCTAAATATGACTCTCAATTAGAGGAACGCCAAACACCTGCCTCTAATTGAGAGCCATACCAGGCAACCCTTAAACCAACATAGAAACAGACAACATAGAATGCCCACCCAAACTCACGTCCTGACCAACTAACACATACAACAAACTAACATAAATAGGTCAGGAACGTGACAGCGACAAAAAACAACAACACAAAGTTACACGTGGCATAAACAATAGTACAGTCAATAACACAATAGAAAAATCTATATACAGTGTGTGCAAATGGAGTAAGGAGGTAAGGCAATAAATAGGCCATAGTAGCGAAGTAATTACAATTTAGCAAATAAACGCTGGAGTGATAGATGTGCAGATGATGATGTGCAACTAGAAATACTTGTGTGCAAAAGAGCAAAAAAAGTAAATAAAAACAATATGGGGATGAGGTAGGTAGCTGGATGAACTATTTACAGATGGTCTGTGTACAGCTGCAGTGATCGGTAAGCTGCTCAGATAGCTAATGCTTAAAGTTAGTGAGGGAGATATAAGTCTCCAACTTCAGCAATTTTTTCAATTCGTTCCAGTCATTGGCAGCAGAAAACTGGAAGGAAAGGCGGCCAAAGGAGGTGTTGGCTTTGGGGATGACCAGTGAAATATACCTGCTGGAGCGCGTGCCACGGGTGGGTGTTGCTATGGTGACCAGTGAGCTGAGATACGGCGGAGCTTTACCTAGCAAAGACTTATAGATGACCTGGAGCCAGTGGGTTTGGCGACGAATACGTAGCGAGTGCCAGCCGACGAGAGCATACAGGTTGCAGTGGTGGGTGGTATATGGGGCTTTGGTGACAAAACGGAGGGCACTGTGATAGACTGCTGAGTAGAGTGTTGGAGGCTATTTTGGAAATGACACCGCCGAAGTCAAGGATCGCTAGGATAGTCAGTTTCACAAGGGTATGTTTGGCAGCGTGAGTGAATGAGTCTTTGTTGCGAAATAGGAAGGCGATTCTAGATTTAATTTTGGATTGGAGATGTTTAATGTGAGTCTGGAAGGAGAGTTTACAGTCTAACCAGACACCTAGGTATTTGTAGTTGTCCACATATTCTAAGTCAGAACCGTCCAGAGTAGTGATGTTGGTCGGGCAGGTGGGTGCGGGCAGCGATTGGTTGAAGAGCATGCTCCTTTGGAGGTTTGTTAACACAGTGTCCAAAGAAGGGCCAGATGTATACAGAATGGTGTCGTCTGCGTAGAGGTGGATCAAGGAATCACCCGCAGCAAGAGCGACATCGTTGATATATACAGAGAAAAGAGTCGGCCCGACTCAGCCTTGTTACCTGTCTCTCTGTCTCTGTAAACTCAGCCTTGTTGCCTGTCTCTCTGTCTCTTTCCCAACATGTGACCATTATAACTTCAAAGCGTGACACCATTTTCCATGGTGTTTACTACTGTACTTTAGATCCTGTGCACGCACTACTGTACTGTAGATCCTGTCCGCCCTCATGTACGTGTACACAATTAACACTGTCTCCGATTGCTGGGTGGCAAAATGCAGTGATATAAACACACACACACACACACACACACACACACACACACACACACACACACACACACACACACACACACACACACACACACACACACACACACACACACACACACACACACACACACACACACACACACACACACACACACACACACACACACACTCTTTTAGTTTGTCAAAGGCTGGAGGCATAAGCCATTTGACCTGTTCCTCTTAAAATGTCAATCAAAGTCATAATTTACAGAAACACACCAGGTACATACGGTATCTGTCCTCTGGGTACTATAGTATGTCCTGTTCCACGTTGTTAGGCCTGGCGTATGGGCTTCAGCCAACTGCTCTGACTATTGTTGTCATGCCATACTGTCAATGCAATCTAAACAGTCAGACGATATTTACTTAGCACAGACCAGGCTATAATGTCATGCCGTACAGTCTTGTCTCATACACAGACCAGGCTATAATGTCATGCCGTACAGTCTTGTCTCAACGCAAACAGTCACCTGATTATGTTTACAAAATTCCCAGGTTTTCCTCCTGATTCTGGGAAACTTCCAACCTGTATTTCAGGAAAACTACGGGGGGATTTGAAACCCTACAACTGATAGAGTCATCATGCAGAACATACTATTTAGTGAGTTAGATAACAATAGATTATTTACAGAATTTGTGCATTAGAAAATATTTTGAACTGGGTGGTTCAAGCCCTGTATACTGATTGGCTGACAGCCGAGGTATATCAGACCGTATAGCACGGGTATGACAAAACATTTATTTTTACTGCTCTAATTATGTTGGTAACCAGTTTATAATAGCAATAAGGCACCTTGGGGGTTTGTGGTATATGGCCAATATACCACGACTAAGGGCTGTATCCAGGCACTCTGCATTGAGTTGTGCATAAAAACGGCCCTTAGCCATGTTATATTGGCCATATACCACACCCATTCGGGCCTTATTGCTTAAATATTCACCCTAGTGACTGGTTTCCACGTCATCTACCGACGTCCTCAGAAATGGATGAACGTTGAATACTGACTTGTATCATGGGTGACCTGGCTGCATAATTATTTAATTATTGTTCCAGAGAAACAAGCACACACACACACACACACACACACACACACACACACACACACACACACACACACACACACACACACACACACACACACACACACACACACACACACACACACACACACACACACACACACACACACACACACACAGGGCCCTGGGTAGTTCTGGCACAGTCAACCACCCAAATTCGAAGACAAGTCATATCAGACACACAACCTGTCTTCGGGAGATGAAGGATAAAATGTGAAACATCAATGGAATACCAAAGCCGTCATAAAGCAGAGCTTTTGTGTGTGTGTGTGTGTGGTGTGTGTGGGTGTGTACTATGCTTGCACACACGTGTACGTGCTAGCTTCCTTGCATGTGTGTGTGTGTTAGTGTATGTGTGTTAGTGTGTGTGTGTGTGTGTGCGTGTGTGTGTGAGCGCTTGTGTGTGTAAGGGTATACACTCATCACGGCTGCTTGCTCAATCAGCGGTGGTTATTGAACGTTGAGGAAGATAAACACGTATGTAAATACTTAGTTGATTTATAGGATGTCACTCTGTCTAGAGGAGTCAGCCGTGCGTGTTAAGACGGGCCGATCAGGGCACAGGAATTCATTTTGAGTGAAGCGGACACATATTGTACAGTCTTCCAGGCCTTTTGAGGACTTTTATTTCTGGCAGATTACACTTGACGTAATCGATGATTTATCTAATTCTTGAACTGAATGAACTTTTCCACCATTGAAAGCCTCGACTCTATTCTAAAGAATGCAACTACAGAATATAAAAATGGTTTCAAATAATATGAAACATTTCGGATTGGATCGTGTTTAGTAACCGATAGTCGATGTCCGCGTCCGTGCGGGAATCTAATTAGCAAGCTGGACTTGACTGTTGTTTTGCAAGGGCTGCGTCTCAATCTGCCGCATCAACTGATGTCGGCCTTCCGCATCTGCAGTGAAAGGTGATGGAGCTACAGGAGACAACCTGAACATGTGTCTTCTCACAAAAATGTGTGTAGCGTCCGAACGGTTTGGGCTACAAACTAACACGACCCCACCATCGAAAGCTGAGACTCACACGAACACATACATGTCAACCCCCACAAGCTTCACGTGACTGAAGGTAACCCGGTACCAGTAACTTGTTAGGGCTAGGCCCCTTTTTTCTCAATTTCCGCCTGAATTTCGTGCCCAAAGTAAACTTCCTGTAGCTCAGGCCCTAAAGCCAGGATATGTATATAATTGGTACCATTGGAAAGAAAACACTTTGAAGTTTGTAGAAGTGTTAAAATAATGTTGGAGAATATAACACAATAGATATGGTAAGAGAAAATCCAAAAGAAAATCCAACCAGAATTTTCTTTTTGAGAGACCATCCTCTTAGAAAAGCAAGTAAAAGGTCATATTGGAAATTAGCTCCCTGGATGCAATTCCTATGGCCTCCACAAGGTTTCAGGCTTGTAACTTCAAAAAATAATAAGAAATATCAGTTTTAGTACAGGGACACAGTCTTGGAAATCCGTGTTTTTACGCGCCATGAAGACAGGTTGCACCTGCTAAAATCGGTTTCCTATTGAACATACTTCTTTCCATAAGAAATATTATAGTTTGATTTCATTTTATGGTATCTGAGGAGTAAATATAAGTGTATTTTTACTTTTTGAAACAAAGTTTAGGGGTAGATTTTTCTAATTCCTTTCTCTGCATGTTGAATGAGTGGATTACTGAAATCGATGGCGCCAACTAAACAGACCTTTTGGGATATAAAGAAGGATTTTATCTAACAAAACGACACTACATGTTATAGCTGGGACCCTTTGGATGACAAATCAGAGGAAGATTTTCAAAAAGTAAGTGAATATTTAATCGTTATTTGTGAATTCATGAAACCTGTGCCGGTGTAAAAATATTTTGATGTGGGGCGCCATCCTCAAACAATCGCATGGCATGTTTTCGCTGTAATAGTTACTGTAAATCGGAGAGTGCAGTTAGATTAACAAGAATTTAAGCTTTCAGCTGATATAAGACACTTATACAGTTGAAGTCGGAAGTTTACATACACTTAGGTTGGAATCATTAAAACTCGTTTTTCAACCACTCCACAAATTTCTTGTTAACAAACTATAGTTTTGGCAAGTCGTTTAGGACATCTACTTTGTGCATGGCACAAGTAATTTTCCAACAATTGTTTACAAACAGATTATTTCATTTATTATTCACTGTATCACAAGTGACCCCCAAACTTTTGAACGGTAGAGTATATTTTTTGGTGATACCTACAGGGGTCCTAAAATTCTAAATTCAAAATCAAATAGCTAAATGATATGACCATTTTAAAACAATTCCATATGTTAGTTTAGTAAAACCCCATCCCCGGGCCCTTAAACTCTATTAATCTCTGTTTGATGAGAGAACCAGCAAACCTCTAGTCTCAGCCTTCAACCACACAGACAGAGAACGACTGAAAGGAAAAGATTCACGGTCAACTATTTTGTCACACGGAAATTCACTCCTTCTTTTCTCAAAGAAGAGATTAAGTTGTCAGAGCATGGGTCCTACAGCCCAGTGGTCTTCAGAGAGGAGGGTGGCAGAGAGACTGATCTCTCCAGCGCTAAAAGATGGGACTAACCACAGAGCAGTGAGAACAGGGAGAGAGGAGAGGAGGGAGAGAGGAGGGAGAGGAGAGAGGAGGGGCAGGAGAGAGGAGGGAGAGAGGAGGGGGAGAGGAGAGGAGAGGAGAGGAGGGAGAGAGGAGGGAGAGAGGAGGTGGAGAGGAGAGGAGGGGAGAGGAGGGAGAGAGGAGGGGAGAGGATGGGCAGAGGAAGAACAGAGGAGGGTGAATGCTGGGTGGATTTAGGATCACTTTACCTGGATTCGGCAGTGTGGCGCTGCTGGATTAGAGCCTCAGGCCGTGTAGCACGCTAGTCTGCAAATGACAAAATGAGGACACACACAGACACATGCAGACACACACACACGCAGACACACACACACACACACACGCAGACACACACACACGCAGACACACACACACACACACACACGCAGACACACACACACACACACACACACACACACACACACACACACACACACACACACACACACACACACACACGACACACACACACACACACACACACACACACACACGACACACACACACACACACACACACACACACACACACACACACACAGCAGACACACACACACACACACACACACACACGCAGACACACACACACACACACACACACACACACACACACACACACACACACACACACACACACACACACACACACACACACACACACACACACACACACACACACACACACACACACACACACACACACACACACACACACACACACACACACACACACACACACACACACACACACACACACACACACACACACACACACACACACACACACACACACACACACACACACACCTCAACCCCACCCCACACCTAAACCGTGAACATATGTCCCTTCAGATTTCACAAAAACTGACAGACATTTCAGGTGCTGTCTTGTCTTAACAGCCCTGAGAGATACCAACCTCAGCTCACATGTCTCCTGTCACATCCACAGACAAAGCTCCTTCTTGAACTCTGTTCCTGGTCTGATATTACCGTGTAAGGCCACTTCCTCATCCGCGAACCCCTGGAACCACAAACCAACCAGACCAGAGGGTAAAGACAGGATGTTGTTGGCAGGGGCAACCACAACGACAGTACCATATTCCTCTCTGTCCCCCATCCCTCTCTGCATCCCTCTCTGCATCCCTCTCTGCATCCCTCTCTGCATCCCTCTCTGCATCCCTCTCTGCATCCCACCATACCTGATGGCTTCTCCCAACGTTTTAATTGGTAATTATTTTGCAGGGTTTAATGCCTTTATTCAGCCTGTCAGTGTGGAGTCAGGAGAGGTGGATTAGGCAGGCGGCCCCGGGCCCAGGGGGACCAGACACTGGCAGGCCTTACAGCCAGGACCGCTCATTTTTACCCGGGCAGAGAAGGAGGACAGCTCCTCTTTGATCCGACGGGGGCGGTGGGGGCTTCGCAGGCCAGAGGGGTAGAGGCACGGGGTGACAGCGCCACTTTCTTTAGCCTCACAATTTGAATTTGAATTCTATCTTAGGATGCAGCGTGGCGCGGACTTGGCAGGGCAGTGGGGTAATCTGCTCGGCAAGAAAACTGTGAAAGCGTTCAGGGCTTTCTGTCTTTCTTCCTGTGTGCCCCTTGCAGAGATTGGAGTAATTAAAGTGAAATGGAATGCATTAAAAACTCACTGTCGCCTGTCCATGCCAAACGTGAACGGGTTTGGAGCAGGTCTGTCCCTTAGACTGTAATCCCTCACACTACATGAGCCCTGGGACTTTGAAGATCTGCAACGACCAGAATAGCAGGAAGTTACGGTAACTACAGCTCTATGACATCACACTTCAGACTATATCATTTTATAGATATAGATTGTATTCACGTTGTGATAACACATGCAGTCCACTCTCCCAGTCCGTGTCACATATCGAGCTTCTGCATCATGTTCCATTTACTTGATGGAAGTGTGTGAAGCAAACCTGGTAATTGACCTCCAACACCTTGTGATAAGCTCCTCTTGGATATACACGTTCATTACAATGTTGTTTTTCTTCGAGGGGTAAACTAATGGACCTTTGGGTGTGTTGGACTCGTTATTGGGCCTCCCATTTCTCTGTGACCCTTTTGCATTGTAGGTGGACCGTATAATTGCAGTGGAAGATAACCCATCTCCATCCCATGGTCTTCTTTACAGCTGGGGGACATGAACCTGGGGAAATTTTAAAGTTACATATTTTAAGACCTGGGGCATCAGGACCTGAAAGATAATTGGGACCTTCTTTCATTTCTGAAGAAAGTGGACGGATAACAAAAGAGAGAGGATACACAACCACCACCATAATCTCCCCTGGCTTTGTGTGTGATCCCTAACCCTTAGAACTGAAGGGAGAGACAGAGAGAAACAGGGACGTACAAACGGAGACGTATAGAAATAGGGAGAAAGACAAACAGAAACAGAGAGAAACAGAGATGTGCAAACAGAGAGACAGAGAGAAACATCGAGAAAGACAAACAGAAAGAATTAGAAAAAGGGAGAAAGACAAACAGAGAGAGAGACACAGGGATGGACAAACAGAAACAGAGAGAGAAGCAGGTAGAAAGACAAACAGAAACACAGAGTGAAACAGGGAGAAAGACAAACAGAAACAGAGAGAGAAGCAGGTAGAAAGACAAACAGAAACACAGAGTGAAACAGGGAGAAAGACAAACAGAAACACAGAGTGAAACAGGTAGAAAGACAAACAGAAACACAGAGTGAAACAGGTAGAAAGACAAACAGAAACACAGAGAGAAGCAGGTAGAAAGACAAACAGAAACACAGAGTGAAACAGGGAGAAAGACAAACAGAAACACAGAGTGAAACAGGGAGAAAGACAAACAGAAACACAGAGTGAAACAGGTAGAAAGACAAACAGAAACACAGAGAGAAGCAGGTAGAAAGACAAACAGAAACACAGAGTGAAACAGGGAGAAAGACAAACAGAGAGACAGAGATAAATAGAGACGGACAAAGAGACAGAGAGAAACAGGGAGAAAGACAAACAGAGACAGAGAGAAACAGGGAGAAAGACAAACAGAGACAGAGAGAAACAGGAAGAAAGACAAACAGAGAGACAGAGAGAAACAGGGATGGACAAATAGACACACACAGAGACAATTTGGCGGCCAAATCTCTTCAATCTCCAGCAGAGCAGACCACACATCAAAGCTGGAACAGAGATCTCAACACACAGACACACCTCTTACCTCCAACACCTCCCCTTGCTGAGAGGATGGAGACACAAGCATCAAACAAGACTTTTCCCTGGAGGCCAGGTTTCAAGTGTTTACAATCAAAACCACTTTGAATGTTACTTTTCCAGAACCAAAATTGTGATAACATAGCATAGTATAATTACGCCAATGAAATAAAGTATTGACCATACCAGGCGGGTAAGGGTTTATTGAGTAAACCAAGAGCTGTTTCTCTGATGATTTATGTCCCAGCGATATTGCTTAGACGTTCTGATTAGTTACGATTTGTCATATAAGTAGTTCCATGACAGAATTATGTTTCTCCTATAAGTAGTTCCATGACAGAATGATGTTTCTCCTATAAGTAGTTCCATGACAGAATGATGTTTCTCCTATAAGTAGTTCCATGACAGAATTATGTTTCTCCTATAAGTAGTTCCATGACAGAATGATGTTTCTCCTATAAGTAGTTCCATGACAGAATGATGTTTCTTCTATAAGTAGTTCCATGACAGAATTATGTTTATCCTATAAGTAGTTCCATGACAGAATGATGTTTCTCCTATAAGTAGTTCCATGACAGAAGGATGTTTCTCCTATAAGTAGTTCCATGACAGAAGGATGTTTCTCCTATAAGTAGTTCCATGACAGAAGGATGTTTCTCCTATAAGTAGTTCCATGACAGAATGATGTTTCTCCTAGAAGTAGTTCCATGACAGAATGTTGTTTCTCCTAGAAGTAGTTCCATGACAGAATGATGTTTCTCCTATAAGTAGTTCCATGACAGAATGATGTTTCTCCTAGAAGTAGTTCCATGACAGAATGATGTTTCTCCTAGAAGTAGTTCCATGACAGAATGATGTTTCTCCTATAAGTAGTTCCATGACAGAATGATGTTTCTCCTATAAGTAGTTCCATGACAGAATGATGTTTCTCCTATAAGTAGTTCCATGACAGAATGATGTTTCTCCTATAAGTAGTTCCATGACAGAATGATGTTTCTCCTATAAGTAGTTCCATGACAGAATGATGTTTCTCCTAGAAGTAATTCCATGACAGAATGATGTTTCTCCTATAAGTAGTTCCATGACAGAATGATGTTTCTCCTATAAGTAGTTCCATGACAGAATGATGTTTCTCCTATAAGTAGTTCCATGACAGAATGATGTTTCTTCTATAAGTAGTTCCATGACAGAATGATGTTTCTCCTATAAGTAGTTCCATGACAGAATAATGTTTCTCCTATAAGTAGTTCCATGACAGAAGGATGTTTCTCCTATAAGTAGTTCCATGACAGAATGATGTTTCTCCTATAAGTAGTTCCATGACAGAATGATGTTTCTCCTATAAGTAGTTCCATTTTTAAATTTTATTTATTTATTTATTTCACCTTTATTTAACCAGGTAGGCTAGTTGAGAACAAGTTCTCATTTACAACTGCGACCTGGCCAAGATAAAGCATATCAGTGTGAACAGACAACAACACAGAGTTACACATGGAGTAAACAATAAACAAGTCAAGAACACAGTAGTAAAAAAAAAAAAAAAAGTTGTCTATATACATTGTGTGCAAAAGGCATGAGGTAGGCAATAAATAGGCCATAGGAGCGAATAATTACAATTTAGCAGATTAACACTGGAGTGATAAATCATCAGATGATCATGTGCAAGTAGAGATACTGGTGTGCAAAAGAGCGGAAAGTAAATAAATAAAAACAGTATGGGGATGAGGTAGGTAGATGGGGTGGGCTGTTTACAGATGGACTATGTACAGCTGCAGCGATCGGTTAGCTGCTCAGATAGCTGATGTTTAAAGTTGGTGAGGGAAATAAAAGTCTCCAACTTCAGCGATTTTTGCAATTCGTTCCAGTCACAGGCAGCAGAGAACTGGAAGGAAAGGTGGCCAAATGAGGTGTTGGCTTTTGGGACGATCAGTGAGATATACTTGCTGGAACGTGTGCTACGGGTGGGTGTTGATATCGTGACCAGTGAACTGAGATAAGGCGGAGCTTTACCTAGCATGGACTTATAGATGACCTGGAGCCAGTGGGTCTGGCGACGAATATGTAGCGAGGGCCAGCCGACTAGAGCATACAGGTCGCAGTGGTGGGTGGTATAAGGTGTTTCAGTAACAAAACGGATGGCACTATGATAAACTGCATCTAGTTTGCTGAGTAGAGTATTGAAAGCTATTTTGTAGATGACATCGCAGAAGTCGAGGATCGGTAGGATAGTCAGTTTTACTAGGGTGAGTTTTGCGGCTTGAGTGAAGGAGGCTTTGTTGCGAAATAGAAAGCCGATTCTTGATTTGATTTTGGATTGGAGATGTTTAATATGAGTCTGGAAGGAGAGTTTACAGTCTAGCCAGACACCTAGGTATTTATAGATGTCCACATATTCTAGGTCGGAACCGTCCAGGGTGGTGATGCTAGTCGGGCGGGCGGGTGCAGGCAGCGAACGGTTGAAAGCATGCATTTGGTTTTACTAGCGTTTAAGAGCAGTTGGAGGCCACGGAAGGAGTGTTGTATGGCATTGAAGCTCGTTGACAGAATGATGTTTCTCCTATAAGTAGTTCCATGACAGAAGGATGTTTCTCCTATAAGTAGTTCCATGACAGAATGATGTTTCTCCTATAAGTAGTTCCATGACAGAAGGATGTTTCTCCTATAAGTAGTTCCATGACAGAATGATGTTTATCCTATAAGTAGTTCCATGACAGAAGGATGTTTCTCCTATAAGTAGTTCCATGACAGAAGGATGTTTCTCCTATAAGTAGTTCCATGACAGAATGATGTTTATCCTATAAGTAGTTCCATGACAGAAGGATGTTTCTCCTATAAGTAGTTCCATGACAGAATGATGTTTCTCCTATAAGTAGTTCCATGACAGAATGATGTTTCTCCTATAAGTAGTTCCATGACAGAAGGATGTTTCTCCTATAAGTAGTTCCATGACAGAAGGATGTTTCTCCTATAAGTAGTTCCATGACAGAATGATGTTTCTCCTATAAGTAGTTCCATGACAGAAGGATGTTTCTCCTATAAGTAGTTCCATGACAGAATGATGTTTATCCTATAAGTAGTTCCATGACAGAATTATGTTTCTTCTATAAGTAGTTCCATGACAGAAGGATGTTTCTCCTATAAGTAGTTCCATGACAGAATGATGTTTCTCCTATAAGTAGTTCCATGACAGAATGATGTTTCTCCTATAAGTAGTTCCATGACAGAATGATGTTTCTCCTATAAGTAGTTCCATGACAGAAGGATGTTTCTCCTATAAGTAGTTCCATGACAGAATGATGTTTGAAGGTGTTATGTATAATAAAAAGTCAAACCCTCTGCTCAGAAATCAGATTTTAAATGGGCGGCTACTTGATTGTTTGGCCCTATGGGGTCTGACTACTTGAGTGTATGGCCCTATGGGGTCTGGCTACTTGAGTGTTTGGCCCTATGGGGTCTGGCTACTTGATTGTTTGGCCCTATGGGTTCTGACTACTTGAGTGTTTGGCCATATGGGGTCTGACTACTTTAGTGTATGGCCCTATGGGGTCTGACTACTTGAGTGTATGGCCCTATGGGGTCTGACTACTTGAGTGTTTGGCCATATGTGGTCTGACTACTTGACTCTATGTCCATATGTGGTCTGACTACTTGAGTGTATGGCCCTATGGGGTCTGGCTACTTGAGTGTTTGGCCCTATGGGGTCTGACTACTTGAGTGTATGGCCCTATGTGGTCTGACTACTTGAGTGTGTGGCCCTATGGGGGCTGGCTACTTGAGTGTTTGGCCTTATGGGGTCTGGCTACTTGACTGTATGTCTCTATGGGGTCTAGCTACTTGAGTGTTTGGCCCTATGGGGCCTGACTACTTGAGTGTATGGCCATATGTGGTCTGACTACTTGAGTATATGGCCCTATGTGGTCTGACTACTTGAGTGTTTGGCCCTATGGGGTCTGGCTACTTTAGTGTATGGCCCTACAGGGTCTGGCTACTTGAGTGTTTGGCCCTATGGGGCCTGGCTACTTGACTGTATGTCTCTATGGGGTCTATCTACTTGAGTGTTTGGCCCTATGGGGTCTGACTACTTGAGTGTATGGCCATATGTGGTCTGACTACTTGAGTATATGGCCCTATGTGGTCTGACTACTTGAGTGTTTGGCCCTATGGGGTCTGGCTACTTTAGTGTATGGCCCTACAGGCTCTGGCTACTTGAGTGTTTGGCCCTATGGGGTCTGGCTACTTTAGTGTATGGCCCTACACTACTTGAGTGTATGGCCCTATGGGGTCTGACTACTTGACTCTATGTCCATATGTGGTCTGACTACTTGAGTATATGGCCCTACAGGGTCTGGCTACTTGAGTGTTTGGCCCTACAGGGTCTGGCTGAAAGTAGTGTATTATATAGGGAATAGGGTACCGTTTGGGACGCAGATACTATTTCCATTAGAAGTGTGAAGACCACCAAGGTCTGGCAAAGAATGCACTTTAATAGATACATGTAAACATAATTAACTATGTTTTTACTATCATGCACTTACTTTCCCATCGCCTCCAGCCAAATAGTGTGTGTGTGTGTGTGTGTGTGTGTGTGTGTGTGTGTGTGTGTGTGTGTGTGTGTGTGTGTGTGTGTGTGTGTGTGTGTGTGTGTGTGTGTGTGTGTGTGTGTGTGTGTGTGTGTGTGTGTGTCTATGTGTGTGTGTCTATGTGTGTGTGTGTGTGTGTGTGTGTGTGTGTGTGTCTATATCACTGCCTTTTGCCACCCAGCAATCGGAGACAGTGTTAATTGCAGCGCGACAACCACAAGAAAAGACCAGAAGCCCCGTAAAGACCTTGGCAAGCTGGCAGGCGGCCCAGGCACTGTGGAAAGCTAGCCATCCCATAATTACAGGTAGAAGACCTCTATCATGGAGCTCTGCTCTACTGCGGTGTGTTTATACGACGATAATCATACAAATATGTAGGAATCTTCACCCATATAGCGATATGACACTTTGTCCCGACAGGATAGAGAGGTGTTGAGGAACATGAGACACATGGACAGCAGTCAGCATTAAAGAACATCACTTTGTGGTCCACATTGGAATGCTTTCAGAACATGAAAGGGACATTGTAAAGACCTTTAATTAAAAAGTGTTTCCCGACAAGCTAATACAGCTGTACTGTAGTCAGGCTTCTTTGAGGGGGTGTTTCCAGGAGTATTGTTTCAAACTAGAGAGCTAGACACACATCACATTATTTATTTATTGAATATGACTCATATCAGTGGTTTCTGTACTCAGACTCTGGTGAGTCCGATTGAGACGCTCTTCTCCGACAAACGTATCAGAGTAGAAACGCTGATCTTGGACCATGTTTTCATTTTTTCATATATATATATTTTTTTCCATAATGGATAAGACTTCATGGACTTCATAGATCTACACTCATACTCTGAGATGCTTTCTGAAAACCATCCCAGACATTGTTTACTGGGCCGTGGTTCCATTAGTCAAGTTCACAACTCCTAGCAGCTCATATAGCCTTCAGGGGATTCTTCTTTTCACACAGTTCTCCTTGGTAATTCACAAAGGACAACTCTGACTCTTGGTTTGTTCTGAGACACTGGGTGTATCCCAAATTGCACCCTATTCCCTTTACGGTGCGCTACTTTAGGAGAGCATTTCCTTAATTAACGTCAAACAGAACTTATCTAGAATGGGGTTACAATGTTTTCGGGATATACAACAATGTTCGAGACACTTTTTATGGGACGTTGCAAGAATATTCCTGTGTCCAGTTTTCTGAGGGTTAGGAGAATATTCCATCAACGACCCACCAAACATACACAGAATAATGGTTACCATGTTCTCAGAATGTAAAACATTAATATTCTAGACACGTTTCAAGGGAACACTGCAAATAACATCTCTCGGTATCAGGACATTGCCTGAGGGTCACTAAGAAACATTGTTTAATTACACATCACACCTTGCTACTGTTGCCAAGGCCCTGATTGGAGAACCATTGATCCAATCACAGCTCTTTTTGTCTGTTGGCAAGTTTAGAGATACTCTCACACAGAACTTTTAACATAATTTTTTTTGTTCAACTTACATGATTACATTGTACATGTTCATTTATGCAGTAGTTCTTTTTCAACATGTCCTCACTTGGGATTTGAACTCACAACTTCTTGGTTCACAGCCTTCAGATCTTCCTGCTATGCCGCCATGTCTGTGTCAGTTATCAGTTAATTTGACTTTAATTGCTGAAATAAGTCAACGATAAAAGAATAGTCAGATGAACTGATACCAGCCATGGTGGTGTAACAGGAAGAACAGCATCATGTGACCCAAGAGGTTGTGAGTTCAAATCTCAAGTGAGGAGATGTTGAATAAACTTTACTCTATAAATGCACAATGTAATCAAATGTGTACAGTATGTTGAAAACACTATGTTAAAAGCACCGTGTGTGAGTATACCTGGCCAACAGACAAAGACCTATGAATGGATCAGTGGCTTAGTAACACGGCGTGATGTTTATAGATTTTTTTTGTGTGGACATTACTATTAAACGTGTCTAGAAAATGTATATCTTATGTTCTGAGAACATGGCAACCATTATTCTGTGTATGTTTGGTGGGATGTTGATGGAATATTATCCTAACCCACAGAAAACTGGACACGAATGTTCTTGCAACGTTCCCGTGAAACATTTCTAGAACATTAAAATCTTAAGTTCCGAGAACATGGTAATCACGTTCTCGGAAGGTTCAAATTGACATTAAGGGAATGGTTTCTTGGAAACATTCCTTGTACATCACGGGAACGTTCCTATGAAAAACATTAGTCAATGACCTAATGAGACTGTTAAGGGAACATTCTCTAAAGTTGTGGGAAAATTTTTTTGTTAGCTGGGTAGACACTCAATGCCATGGCATGGTGAAACGGTTGCTTAACCTGGTCCCAGATCTGATTGTGTCAATGCCCGTAGGTGTTGGCAAGAGAGCACCAACAAGTCTGGGATCAGGCTAGGAGAGTGTGGGTCCAGACTGAGTGACACTGCCAAATACTCATTCAATAGGAAATGTACAAGTGGTGCAATATTGAGTTCTGCATTAGGGAACTACGTATTTTATCATGTACTTAATGGTCTTTAAAACCCGCTACGCAGTTTAATAAAATCAGACTTCATCTCATATCGTTTGTCAAGCATCTCATTGGTATTCAACATTAGAGCACAAATCACAAGCGTTTAAGCTTGGAACCATATCGGTCTCCGTTCCCGAAGCGAGTCCCTGCATAAATCCCACTTTTGTGAGTACTTTACGAGAGGCTCCATGTGTGTTTTATGTGTTCTTTCCGAGTGCATAAGGCTGCATCTCGAATGATACACCACGCTCCCAGGGCCCATTGAAAAATAAATACATTTAACAATCTAATTTTCCATAACGTATGCCACTTAGTAGGACCAGGGATTTCTCTCTCTCTCGCTCCCTCTCTCTCTCTCTCTCCCTCTTTTGTTGAGATATTCATGTACATATTTTTTGATTTCTCTCTATATGTACCATAGTTGTGGTGATGTACTGTGTGGGTAATGACAGTCAAAACAATTTGCTGCTGAAGTGGCGATCCAGGGATCCAGGGCGAAGGGCCCAGGGCGAAGGGCCCAGGGCAAAGGGCCCAGGCGAAGGGCCCAGGCGAAGGGCAGTGTTTATCAGGGTATTGACTTTCTGACGGGGGTGTCACAGACTCTTCTGGCTGGGTGGCTGGACAGCGGGGCGGGGGCGGGGCGGGGGTCAAAAAGAGGGGGAATGACCGACCGCTGTTTGCCTGCTGGCGATCGCCTGCCACCATCAACAGCACCATCGCTTTAGTCAGAGTCACTCAGGGATGATAAACGCTGCTGTGCTGGAGTGGCAGAGGAGAGGAAAGTAGACAGAGAGGGAGAGACGGAGAGGACTTCATATAGTACTGTGTACAGAGAGGGAGAGGACTTCATATAGTACTGTGTACAGAGAGGGAGAGGACTTCATATAGTACTGTGTACAGAGAGGGAGAGGACTTCGTATAGTACTGTGTACAGAGAAGGAGAGGACTTCATGTAGTACTGTGTACAGAGAGGGAGAGGTCTTCGTATAGTACTGTGTACAGAGAGGGAGAGGCCTTCATATAGTACTGTGTACAGAGAGGGAGAGGACTTCGTATAGTAATGTGTACAGAGAAGGAGATTACTTCATATAGTACTGTGTACAGAGAGGGAGAGGACTTCGTATAGTACTGTGTACAGAGAGGGAGAGGACTTCATATAGTACTGTGTACAGAGAGGGAGAGGACTTCATATAGTACTGTGTACAGAGAGGGAGAGGACTTCATATAGTACTGTGTACAGAGAGGGAGAGGACTTCATATAGTACTGTGTACAGAGAGGGAGAGGACTTCATATAGTACTGTGTACAGAGAGGGAGAGGACTTCGTATAGTACTGTGTACAGAGAGGGAGAGGACTTCATATAGTACTGTGTACAGAGAGGGAGAGGACTTCGTATAGTACTGTGTACAGAGAGGGAGAGGACTTGGCCCAAACATTTGCCATGTTTTTTTTGGTGTATTTCTTTTCTTCCTTGTTACATACAAGATGTGTGTTTTGGGATATTTGTATATATTCTGTATATGTTTTTATTCTTTATATTCTGTCATTTAGGTCATTATTGTGGAGTAGCTGTCATTTTGTTGATCCATTCTCAGTTTTCTCCCATCACAGACATTAAACTCTGTAGCTGTTTAAAAATCACCAATGACCTCATGGTGAACTCCCTGAACAGTTTCCTTCCAGTCCTGCAGCTCAGTTCAGAAGGACGGCTGTATCTTTGATGTGTCTGGGTGGTTTAATACATCACCCACAACATCGTTATTAACTTGACCGTGCTTAAAGATATATTCAATGTCTGATTTGTTGTTACCCATCTACCAAACACTGCCCTTCTTTGTGAGGCTTTCAAAAAGCTCCCTGGTCTTTGTAGTTGAATCGGTGCTTTAAATGCAATACTTCACTCAGGGACCTTACATATGTTGTATCTATGGAGGACAGAGGAAGGGGTAGTCATTCAAAAATCATGTCAACACCTATAATTTCTCACAGAGTGAGTCCATGTAACTTGTTATGTGATTTGTTAAGCCAAAATGTACACCTGAACTTATTCAGGCTTTCCTAAACAAAAGGGGTAAATACTTTTGCAACAACTATAGTTTCGTTATTACATTTGTATTCATTTGTTAACATTTGTAGAATTTTCTTTTCACTTTGACATTATGGAGTGATTTGTGTAGATCAATGACAAAAAAAATCACAACTAAATCCATTTCAATCCCACTTTGTCACGTAACAAAATGTGAAAGAATCCAAAGGGGGTGAATACTTCTGATATACTGTATGTACCCTCTACCTTGCACAGTTAAGAGTCCCAAGACCTCTACACATTATTTTCCTTCTCCAGTTTTCTGGGTAAAAGACCAGCATTTCCCCTCTGTTCTTTCTCTCTATGGTGATATCTCTTTCTAGAAAGTATTTCCTGGTAAGTAGAGCAGCCGTGGATCTCAGGGGAGACACGGATAGAAACTGAGGCGTGGAGGGGGGGGAATTTCATCTCTAAATCAAAGAATAAAAATAAAGTTCTAACTGAAAGAAGAACAAAACAGCGGTACAACATGTACAGTAAAAGTTTAATGAACTGAGATCTTCAAAAGGAACGTATTCACAATCAGGCAGAGATTAGCAACGGAAAGAAAAGTGCTGATACGAATGGTTCTCAACCACTCCTCACAAGTAGATGTTCTTTCTCACTAGACAATACTCTTCCCATTACTGTTCTTTCATTATACCATATTAACCTCATTTTATTTTCAGCAGACAGTATTCTCTCCATCATATTTTGCCCCAGTAGACAATAACCCCCCCCCCCCCCCCACACACACACACACACACATTCACACACATTTGTGTTACGTTCAGACAATATTCATAACATTCTCTTTCTTTTAAACTAGACAGTATTCCACCCATTTTCTCTTTCTTCCTGTAGACAGTATTTTCTCAACTTTCTTTTTCTTCCTGTAGACAGTATTTTCTCAACTTTCTTTTTCTTCCTGTAGACAGTATTTTCTCCATTTTCTTTTTTTCTCCAATCACCCCTCATTACAGAAGTAGGTGATGAATTGATAATGTGTGAAAGACCTTTAGAACACGCTACACAGGGGTCAAGGGTCACATTCCTTTAAAGTGTTGACTGCTGGGTATGTGGGCGGGACTTGTTGTTTATCTCTCTGATTGACAGGGCTGATGAGCAACCAGAGGAGCACCTGACCTCATCTTGCCAGGTCCATACATCACAGGGTTAGAGGTCAGAGGTCAGGGTAGTCTGAGGAAGGTCAGTCTCATCCCCCAGAGAGCCTTGACCCTGAAGGCACTGTTTCTATTTACATAACCTTTGACCCCTGCTACCGGGGAAGATCCCTCTCTCCATCCCTGTTTTCTCTATTTCCTCCCTCCCTTTCCCTCTTTTCTCACTCATTATGGAGTAACAAGGGTCAGGGTTCAAGTTTCGAGACAGACACAGGCTTGTAGAGCCTTCCTCTCATTCTGTCTGAGGGAGGAGGAAATGGTGAGTGTGTGTGTGTGTGTGTGTTTGAGTGTGCTTCTCTCTGTCTGCATGTGTGCCTTTGTGTGTGCAAGACATCATGGGATGTATAGAGTCCTGTACTGTGAGAGTCTGTACCAGACCCCTCTCTAAGTGACAGTCAGATCCCTGTCATGTGTCCACCTCTGGTCCATCTAGCTAGTTGTCAACTAAATTACACATTCTGTTTGATTCTCCTTTATCTCAAATTGAATGTGGTTTTAACAAAAACCCTCCTGATGGGGAGGTGTAACTGGTCATAAACTTTAGTGCCTGACTGAACTTAATGAGGAGGTACCCAGTCACCCAGTCGCCCTCTTGACCTCTTATGATCCCTAGCTTAATCAGCCGTGTCCCACTATGACCACCTATAGCAGTGTTCTTCAGTCAAAAGTCCTTAAGAATCTCAGTGCACAAAATCCTGAACACACTGCAGGCTTCAAGGAGCAGCAATGAAAAGCACCCAGCCCTACACTGTTCAGTATAGAGTGTCAGCATAGTGACACATTTTGCTATAACTCCAGAGCCCACACACCTTTTCTTCACACAAATTTCTCATGATATCAAAAGATGAATGGCAAAGTGCCCAGACCACACTATGCAGACAAGGAGCTGCCATATATTTTATCCTTGTTACGTGAGGGATCTTTCCTGCTGCCTGTTTTAAACGTCATCTGATCCCATCTATTACTGTCACTGAGTCACCTCCTTCAGCTCAGACCATCCAGACAAACCCACGCTGGGCTTGATAAGCTGTTAGCCAGCCTATTGGAGGAGGGCCAGACAAGTAACCTCAGGTTATTGTAGAACCTATAGAATGCAGGTCATTATAAAACCTATAGAATGCAGGTCATTATAAAACCTTTAGAATGCAGGTCATTATAAAACCTTTAGAATGCAGGTCATTATAAAACCCATAGAATGCAGGTCATTATAAAACCCATAGAATGCAGGTCATTATAAAACCTTTAGAATGCAGGTCATTATAAAACCTTTAGAATGCAGGTCATTCTAGAACCTATAGAATGCAGGTCATTATAAAACCTTTAGAATGCAAGTCATTCTAGAACCTATAGAATACAGGTCATTATAAAACCTTTAGAATGCAGGTCATTATAAAACCTTTAGAATGCAGGTCATTCTAGAACCTTTAGAATGCAGGTCATTCTAGAACCTTTAGAATGCAGGTCATTCTAGAACCTTTAGAATGCAGGTCATTCTAGAACCTATAGAATGCAGGTCATTATAAAACCTATAGAATGCAGGACATTCTAAAACCTTTAGAATGCAGGTCATTCTAAAACCTTTAGAATGCAGGTAATTCTAAAACCTTTAGAATGCAGGACATTCTAAAACCTTTAGAATGCAGGTCATTCTAAAACCTTTAGAATGCAGGTAATTCTAAAACCTTTAGAATGCAGGTCATTCTAAAACCTTTAGAATGCAGGTCATTCTAAAACCTTTAGAATGCAGGACATTCTAAAACCTTTAGAATGCAGGTCATTCTAAAACCTTTAGAATGCAGGTCATTCTAAAACCTATAGAATGCAGGTCATTATAAAACCTTTAGAATGCAGGTCATTCTAAAACCTTTAGAATGCAGGTCATTCTAGAACATTTAGAATGCAGGTCATTCTAGAACCTTTAGAATGCAGGTCATTATGAAAACCTTTAGAATGCAGGTCATTCTAGAACCTATAGAATGCAGGTCATTATAAAACCTTTAGAATGCAGGTCATTATAAAACCTTTAGAATGCAGGTCATTATAAAACCTTTAGAATGCAGGTCATTATAAAACCTTTAGAATGCAGGTCAATATAAAACCTTTAGAATGCAGGTCATTCTAGAACCTTTAGAATGCAGGTCATTGTAGAACCTATAGAATGCAGGTCATTATAAAACCTTTAGAATGCAGGTCATTATAAAACCTTTAGAATGCAGGTCATTATAAAACCGTTAGAATGCAGGTCATTATAAAACCTTTAGAATGCAGGTCATTATAAAACCTTTAGAATGCAGGTCATTCTAGAACCTTTAGAATGCAGGTCATTCTAGAACCTTTAGAATGCAGGTCATTCTAGAACCTTTAGAATGCAGGTCATTATAAAACCTTTAGAATACAGGTCATTATAAAACCTTTAGAATGCAGGTCATTATAAAACCTTTAGAATGCAGGTCATTCTAGAACCTTTAGAATGCAGGTCATTCTAGAACCTTTAGAATGCAGGTCATTCTAGAACCTTTAGAATGCAGGTCATTCTAGAACCTATAGAATGCAGGTCATTATAAAACCTATAGCATGCAGGTCATTCTAGAACCTTTAGAATGCAGGTCATTATGAAAACCTTTAGAATGCAGGTCATTCTAGAACCTATAGAATGCAGGTCATTATAAAACCTTTAGAATGCAGGTCATTATAAAACCTTTAGAATGCAGGTCATTATAAAACCTTTAGAATGCAGGTCATTATAAAACCTTTAGAATGCAGGTCAATATAAAACCTTTAGAATGCAGGTCAATATAAAACCTTTAGAATGCAGGTCAATATAAAACCTTTAGAATGCAGGTCATTCTAGAACCTTTAGAATGCAGGTCATTGTAGAACCTATAGAATGCAGGTCATTATAAAACCTTTAGAATGCAGGTCATTATAAAACCTTTAGAATGCAGGTCATTATAAAACCGTTAGAATGCAGGTCATTATAAAACCTATAGAATGCAGGTCATTATAAAACCTTTAGAATGCAGGTAATTATTAAACCTTTAGAATGCAGGTCATTATAAAACCTTTAGAATGCAGGTCATTATAAAACCTTTAGAATGCAGGTCATTATAAAACCTTTAGAATGCAGGTCATTATGAAAACCTTTAGAATGCAGGTCATTCTAGAACCTATAGAATGCAGGTCATTCTAGAACCTTTAGAATGCAGGTCATTATAAAACCTTTAGAATACAGGTCATTATAAAACCTTTAGAATGCAGGTCATTATAAAACCTTTAGAATGCAGGTCATTCTAGAACCTTTAGAATGCAGGTCATTCTAGAACCTTTAGAATGCAGGTCATTCTAGAACCTTTAGAATGCAGGTCATTCTAGAACCTATAGAATGCAGGTCATTATAAAACCTATAGAATGCAGGACATTCTAAAACCTTTAGAATGCAGGTCATTCTAAAACCTTTAGAATGCAGGTAATTCTAAAACCTTTAGAATGCAGGACATTCTAAAACCTTTAGAATGCAGGTAATTCTAAAACCTTTAGAATGCAGGTAATTCTAAAACCTTTAGAATGCAGGTCATTCTAAAACCTTTAGAATGCAGGTCATTCTAAAACCTTTAGAATGCAGGACATTCTAAAACCTTTAGAATGCAGGTCATTATAAAACCGTTAGAATGCATGTCATTATAAAACCTTTAGAATGCAGGTCATTCTAGAACCTTTAGAATGCAGGTCATTATAAAACCGTTAGAATGCAGGTCATTATAAAACCTTTAGAATGCAGGTCATTCTAGAACCTTTAGAATGCAGGTCATTCTAGAACCTTTAGAATGCAGGTCATTCTAGAACCTTTAGAATGCAGGTCATTCTAGAACCTTTAGAATGCAGGTCATTATAAAACCTTTAGAATACAGGTCATTATAAAACCTTTAGAATGCAGGTCATTATAAAACCTTTAGAATGCAGGTCATTCTAGAACCTTTAGAATGCAGGTCATTCTAGAACCTTTAGAATG
Source organism: Salvelinus alpinus (assembly GCF_045679555.1). Lineage (NCBI taxonomy): Eukaryota > Metazoa > Chordata > Actinopteri > Salmoniformes > Salmonidae > Salvelinus > Salvelinus alpinus. The sequence continues at coordinate 14,011,015 of NC_092112.1, read as the reverse complement.
CAGGTCATTCTAGAACCTTTAGAATGCAGGTCATTCTAGAACCTTTAGAATGCAGGTCATTATAAAACCTTTAGAATACAGGTCATTATAAAACCTTTAGAATGCAGGTCATTATAAAACCTTTAGAATGCAGGTCATTCTAGAACCTTTAGAATGCAGGTCATTCTAGAACCTTTAGAATGCAGGTCATTCTAGAACCTATAGAATGCAGGTCATTATAAAACCTATAGAATGCAGGACATTCTAAAACCTTTAGAATGCAGGTCATTCTAAAACCTTTAGAATGCAGGTAATTCTAAAACCTTTAGAATGCAGGACATTCTAAAACCTTTAGAATGCAGGTAATTCTAAAACCTTTAGAATGCAGGTCATTCTAAAACCTTTAGAATGCAGGTCATTCTAAAACCTTTAGAATGCAGGACATTCTAAAACCTTTAGAATGCAGGTAATTCTAAAACCTTTAGAATGCAGGTCATTCTAAAACCTATAGAATGCAGGTCATTATAAAACCTTTAGAATGCAGGTCATTATAAAACCTTTAGAATGCAGGTCATTCTAAAACCTTTAGAATGCAGGTCATTCTAGAACATTTAGAATGCAGGTCATTCTAGAACCTTTAGAATGCAGGTCATTATGAAAACCTTTAGAATGCAGGTCATTCTAGAACCTATAGAATGCAGGTCATTATAAAACCTTTAGAATGCAGGTCATTATAAAACCTTTAGAATGCAGGTCATTATAAAACCTTTAGAATGCAGGTCATTATAAAACCTTTAGAATGCAGGTCAATATAAAACCTTTAGAATGCAGGTCAATATAAAACCTTTAGAATGCAGGTCATTCTAGAACCTTTAGAATGCAGGTCATTGTAGAACCTATAGAATGCAGGTCATTATAAAACCTTTAGAATGCAGGTCATTATAAAACCTTTAGAATGCAGGTCATTATAAAACCGTTAGAATGCAGGTCATTATAAAACCTTTAGAATGCAGGTCATTATAAAACCTTTAGAATGCAGGTCATTCTAGAACCTTTAGAATGCAGGTCATTCTAGAACCTTTAGAATGCAGGTCATTCTAGAACCTTTAGAATGCAGGTCATTATAAAACCTTTAGAATGCAGGTCATTATAAAACCTTTAGAATGCAGGTCATTCTAGAACCTATAGAATGCAGGTCATTATAAAACCTTTAGAATGCAGGTAATTATTAAACCTTTAGAATGCAGGTCATTATAAAACCTTTAGAATGCAGGTCATTATAAAACCTTTAGAATGCAGGTCATTATAAAACCTTTAGAATGCAGGTCATTATGAAAACCTTTAGAATGCAGGTCATTCTAGAACATTTAGAATGCAGGTCATTATAAAACCTTTAGAATGCAGGTAATTATTAAACCTTTAGAATGCAGGTCATTATAAAACCTTTAGAATGCAGGTCATTATAAAACCTTTAGAATGCAGGTCATTATAAAACCTTTAGAATGCAGGTCATTATGAAAACCTGTAGAATGCAGGTCATTCTAGAACCTATAGAATGCAGGTCATTCTAGAACCTTTAGAATGCAGGTCATTATAAAACCTTTAGAATACAGGTCATTATAAAACCTTTAGAATGCAGGTCATTATAAAACCTTTAGAATGCAGGTCATTCTAGAACCTTTAGAATGCAGGTCATTCTAGAACCTTTAGAATGCAGGTCATTCTAGAACCTTTAGAATGCAGGTCATTCTAGAACCTATAGAATGCAGGTCATTATAAAACCTATAGAATGCAGGACATTCTAAAACCTTTAGAATGCAGGTCATTCTAAAACCTTTAGAATGCAGGTAATTCTAAAACCTTTAGAATGCAGGACATTCTAAAACCTTTAGAATGCAGGTAATTCTAAAACCTTTAGAATGCAGGTAATTCTAAAACCTTTAGAATGCAGGTCATTCTAAAACCTTTAGAATGCAGGTCATTCTAAAACCTTTAGAATGCAGGACATTCTAAAACCTTTAGAATGCAGGTAATTCTAAAACCTTTAGAATGCAGGTCATTCTAAAACCTATAGAATGCAGGTCATTATAAAACCTTTAGAATGCAGGTCATTATAAAACCTTTAGAATGCAGGTCATTCTAAAACCTTTAGAATGCAGGTCATTCTAGAACCTTTAGAATGCAGGTCATTCTAGAACCTTTAGAATGCAGGTCATTATGAAAACCTTTAGAATGCAGGTCATTCTAGAACCTATAGAATGCAGGTCATTATAAAACCTTTAGAATGCAGGTCATTATAAAACCTTTAGAATGCAGGTCATTATAAAACCTTTAGAATGCAGGTCATTATAAAACCTTTAGAATGCAGGTCAATATAAAACCTTTAGAATGCAGGTCAATATAAAACCTTTAGAATGCAGGTCATTCTAGAACCTTTAGAATGCAGGTCATTGTAGAACCTATAGAATGCAGGTCATTATAAAACCTTTAGAATGCAGGTCATTATAAAACCTTTAGAATGCAGGTCATTATAAAACCGTTAGAATGCAGGTCATTATAAAACCTTTAGAATGCAGGTCATTATAAAACCTTTAGAATGCAGGTCATTCTAGAACCTTTAGAATGCAGGTCATTCTAGAACCTTTAGAATGCAGGTCATTCTAGAACCTTTAGAATGCAGGTCATTATAAAACCTTTAGAATGCAGGTCATTATAAAACCTTTAGAATGCAGGTCATTCTAGAACCTATAGAATGCAGGTCATTATAAAACCTTTAGAATGCAGGTAATTATTAAACCTTTAGAATGCAGGTCATTATGAAAACCTTTAGAATGCAGGTCATTCTAGAACCTATAGAATGCAGGTCATTATAAAACCTTTAGAATGCAGGTCATTATTAAACCTTTAGAATGCAGGTCATTATGAAAACCTTTAGAATGCAGGTCATTATAAAACCTTTAGAATGCAGGTCATTATAAAACCTTTAGAATGCAGGTCATTATGAAAACCTTTAGAATGCAGGTCATTCTAGAACCTATAGAATGCAGGTCATTCTTAAACCTTTAGAATGCAGGTCATTATAAAACCTTTAGAATGCAGGTCATTATAAAACCTTTAGAATGCAGGTCATTATGAAAACCTTTAGAATGCAGGTCATTCTAGAACCTATAGAATGCAGGTAATTATTAAACCTTTAGAATGCAGGTCATTATAAAACCTTTAGAATGCAGGTCATTATAAAACCTTTAGAATGCAGGTCATTATAAAACCTTTAGAATGCAGGTCATTATAAAACCTTTAGAATGCAGGTCATTATAAAACCTTTAGAATGCAGGTCATTATGAAAACCTTTAGAATGCAGGTCATTCTAGAACCTATAGAATGCAGGTCATTCTTAAACCTTTAGAATGCAGGTCATTATGAAAACCTTTAGAATGCAGGTCATTCTAGAACCTATAGAATGCAGGTCATTCTAGAACCTTTAGAATGCAGGTCATTCTAAAACCTTTAGAATGGAGGTCATTCTAAAACCTTTAGAATGCAGGCCATTATAAAACCTTTAGAATGCAGGTCATTATAAAACCTTTAGAATGCAGGTCATTATGAAACCTTTAGAATGCAGGTCATTATAAAACCTTTAGAATGCAGGTCATTATAAAACCTTTAGAATGCAGGTCACTCTAGAACCTTTAGAATGCAGGTCATTCTAGAACCTTTAGAATGCAGGTCATTCTAGAACCTTTAGAATGCAGGTCATTATAAAACCTTTAGAATGCAGCTCATTATAAAACCTTTAGAATGCAGGTCATTCTAGAACCTATAGAATGCAGGTCATTATAAAACCTTTAGAATGCAGGTAATTATTAAACCTTTAGAATGCAGGTCATTATGAAAACCTTTAGAATGCAGGTCATTCTAGAACCTATAGAATGCAGGTCATTATAAAACCTTTAGAATGCAGGTAATTATTAAACCTTTAGAATGCAGGTCATTATGAAAACCTTTAGAATGCAGGTCATTATAAAACCTTTAGAATGCAGGTCATTATAAAACCTTTAGAATGCAGGTCATTATGAAAACCTTTAGAATGCAGGTAATTCTAGAACCTATAGAATGCAGGTCATTCTTAAACCTTTAGAATGCAGGTCATTATAAAACCTTTAGAATGCAGGTCATTATAAAACCTTTAGAATGCAGGTCATTATGAAAACCTTTAGAATGCAGGTCATTCTAGAACCTATAGAATGCAGGTAATTATTAAACCTTTAGAATGCAGGTCATTATAAAACCTTTAGAATGCAGGTCATTATAAAACCTTTAGAATGCAGGTCATTATAAAACCTTTAGAATGCAGGTCATTATAAAACCTTTAGAATGCAGGTCATTATAAAACCTTTAGAATGCAGGTCATTATAAAACCTTTAGAATGCAGGTCATTATGAAAACCTTTAGAATGCAGGTCATTCTAGAACCTATAGAATGCAGGTCATTCTAGAACCTTTAGAATGCAGGTCATTATGAAAACCTTTAGAATGCAGGTCATTCTAGAACCTATAGAATGCAGGTCATTCTAGAACCTTTAGAATGCAGGTCATTCTAAAACCTTTAGAATGGAGGTCATTCTAAAACCTTTAGAATGCAGGCCATTATAAAACCTTTAGAATGCAGGTCATTATAAAACCTTTAGAATGCAGGTCATTATGAAACCTTTAGAATGCAGGTCATTATAAAACCTTTAGAATGCAGGTCATTATAAAACCTTTAGAATGCAGGTCACTCTAGAACCTTTAGAATGCAGGTCATTATAAAACCTTTAGAATGCAGGTCATTATAAAACCTTTAGAATGCAGGTCATTCTAGAACCTATAGAATGCAGGTCATTATAAAACCTTTAGAATGCACATCATTATAAAACCTTTAGAATGCAGGTCATTATAAAACCTTTAGAATGCAGGTCATTATAAAACCTTTAGAATGCAGGTCATTATAAAACCTTTAGAATGCAGGTCATTATAAAACCTTTAGAATGCAGGTCATTATAAAACCTTTAGAATGCAGGTCATTATAAAACCTTTAGAATGCAGGTCATTATAAAACCTTTAGAATGCAAGTCATTATGAAAACCTTAAGAATGCAGGTCATTCTAGAACCTTTAGAATGCAGGTCATTATTAAACCTTTAGAATGCAGGTCATTATTAAACCTTTTGTCACGATCGTCTTGCGGAGAGAGAGAGGACCAAGGCGCAGCGTGTGCAAAATACATCTCTTTTTATTAAGAGAAGAGAAAAAACACGAAACGAACACTGAATACAAACTAAGCAAAAAACAACAAACGACCGTGAAGCTAACGACGTAAGTGCAACTACAAGCAACAAACGTTCAACATAGACAATTACCCACAAAACCCAAATGCCTATGGCTGCCTTAAGTATGGCTCTCAATCAGAGACAATGAACCACAGCTGCCTCTAATTGAGAACCAATCCAGGCAGCCATAGACATACAAACACCTAGACAAGTCACTGACCCATAAACGTACAAAACCCCTAGACAAACCAAAACACATACATTCCCCATGTCACACCCTGACCTAACTAAAATCATAAAGAAAACAAAGAATACTAAGGCCAGGGCGTGACACCTTTAGAATGCAGGTCATTATGAAAACCTTTAGAATGCAGGTCATTCTAGAACCTATAGAATGCAGGTCATTATAAAACCTTTAGAATTCAGGTCATTCTAGAACTTATAGAATGCAGGTCATTATAAAACCTTTAGAATGCAGATCATTATTAAACCTTTAGAATGCAGGTCATTATGAAAACCTTTAGAATGCAGGTCATTATAAAACCTTTAGAATGCAGGTCATTCTAGAACCTTTAGAATGCAGGTCATTATAAAACCTTTAGATTGCAGGTCATTATGAAACCTATAGAATGCAGGTCATTATAAAACCTTTAGAATACAGGTCATTATAAAACCTTTAGAATGCAGGTCATTATAAAACCTTTAGAATGCAGGTCATTATAAAACCTTTAGAATGCAGGTCATTATAAAACCTTTAGAATGCAGGTCATTATAAAACCTTTAGAATGCAGGTCATTATAAAACCTTTAGAATGCAGGTCAATATAAAACTTTAGAATGCAGGTCATTCTAGAACCTTTAGAATGCAGGTCATTATAAAACCTTTAGAATGCAGGTCATTATAAAACCTTTAGAATGCAGGTCATTCTAGAACCTTTAGAATGCAGGTCATTATAAAACCTTTAGAATGCAGATCATTATTAAACCTTTAGAATGCAGGTCATTATGAAAACCTTTAGAATGCAGGTCATTCTAGAACTTATAGAATGCAGGTCATTATAAAACCTTTAGAATGCAGGTCATTATAAAACTTATAGAATGCAGGTCATTATAAAACCTTTAGAATACAGGTCATTATAAAACCTTTAGAATGCAGGTCATTATAAAACCTTTAGAATGCAGGTCATTATGAAACCTTTAGAATGCAGGTCAATATAAAACCTTTAGAATGCAGGTCATTATAAAACCTTTAGAATGCAGGTCAATATAAAACCTTTAGAATGCAGGTCATTATAAAACCTTTAGAATGCAGGTCATTATGAAACCTTTAGAATGCAGGTCATTATAAAACCTTTAGAATGCAGGTCATTATGAAACCTTTAGAATGCAGGTCATTATAAAACCTATAGAATGCAGGTCATTATAAAACCTTTAGAATGCAGGTCATTATAAAACCTTTAGAATGCAGGTCATTATGAAACCTTTAGAATGCAGGTCATTATGAAACCTTTAGAATGCAGGTCATTCTAGAACCTTTAGAATGCAGGTCATTATAAAACCTTTAGAATGCAGGTCATTCTAGAACCTATAGAATGCAGGTCATTATAAAACCTTTAGAATGCAGGTCATTCTAGAACCTTTAGAATGCAGGTCATTATAAAACCTTTAGAATGCAGGTCATTATAAAACCTTTAGAATGCAGGTCATTCTAGAACCTATAGAATGCAGGTCATTATAAAACCTTTAGAATGCAGGTCATTATAAAACCTTTAGAATGCAGGTCATTATAAAACCTTTAGAATGCAGGTCATTCTAGAACCTATAGAATGCAGGTCATTATAAAACCTTTAGAATGCAGGTCATTATGAAAACCTTTAGAATGCAGGTCATTCTAGAACCTATAGAATGCAGATCATTATTAAACCTTTGGAATGCTGGTCATTATGAAACCTTTAGAATGCAGGTCATTCTAGAACCTTTAGAATGCAGGTCATTCTAGAACCTATAGAATGCAGGTCATTATAAAACCTTTAGAATGCAGGTCATTCTAGAACCTTTAGAATGCAGGTCATTATAAAACCTTTAGAATGCAGGTCATTATAAAACCTTTAGAATGCAGGTCATTCTAGAACCTATAGAATGCAGGTCATTATAAAACCTTTAGAATGCAGGTCATTATAAAACCTTTAGAATGCAGGTCATTATAAAACCTTTAGAATGCAGGTCATTCTAGAACCTATAGAATGCAGGTCATTATAAAACCTTTAGAATGCAGGTCATTATAAAACCTTTAGAATGCAGGTCATTCTAGAACCTATAGAATGCAGGTCATTATAAAACCTTTAGAATGCAGGTCATTATAAAACCTTTAGAATGCAGGTCATTATAAAACCTTTAGAATGCAGGTCATTATAAAACCTTTAGAATGCAGGTCATTATAAAACCTTTAGAATGCAGGTCATTATAAAACCTTTAGAATGCAGGTCATTATAACACCTTTAGAATGCAGGTCATTCTAGAACCTATAGAATGCAGGTCATTATAAAACCTTTAGAATGCAGGTCATTATAAAACCTTTAGAATGCAGGTCATTCTAGAACCTATAGAATGCAGGTCATTATAAAACCTTTAGAATGCAGGTCATTATAAAACCTTTAGAATGCAGGTCATTATAAAACCTTTAGAATGCAGGTCATTATAAAACCTTTAGAATGCAGGTCATTTTAAACCTTTAGAATGCAGGTCATTATAAAACCTTTAGAATGCAGGTCATTATAAAACCTTTAGAATGCAGGTCATTCTAGAACCTATAGAATGCAGGTCATTATAAAACCTTTAGAATGCAGGTCATTATAAAACCTTTAGAATGCAGGTCATTCTAGAACCTATAGAATGTAGGTCATTATAAAACCTTTAGAATGCAGGTCATTATAAAACCTTTAGAATGCAGGTCATTATAAAACCTTTAGAATGCAGGTCATTATAAAACCTTTAGAATGCAGGTCATTTTAAACCTTTAGAATGCAGGTCATTTATAAAACCTTTAGAATGCAGGTCATTATAAAACCTTTAGAATGCAGGTGGTTGCAAGACCTATAGAATGCAGGTCATTATAAAACCTTTAGAATGCAGGTCATTATAAAACCTTTAGAATGCAGGTCATTCTAGAACCTATAGAATGCAGGTCATTATAAAACCTTTAGAATGCAGGTCATTATAAAACCTTTAGAATGCAGGTCATTATAAAACCTTTAGAATGCAGGTCATTATAAAACCTTTAGAATGCAGGTCATTATAAAACCTTTAGAATGCAGGTCATTATAAAACCTTTAGAATGCAGGTCATTATAAAACCTTTAGAATGCAGGTCATTATAAAACCTTTATAGAATGCAGGTCATTATAAAACCTTTAGAATGCAGGTCATTATAAAACCTTTAGAATGCAGGTCATTCTAGAACCTATAGAATGCAGGTCATTATAAAACCTTTAGAATGCAGGTCATTATAAAACCTTTAGAATGCAGGTCATTATGAAAACCTTTAGAATGCAGGTCATTATAAAACCTTTAGAATGCAGGTCAATATAAAACCTTTAGAATGCAGGTCATTATAAAACCTTTAGAATGCAGGTCATTATAAAACCTTTAGAATGCAGGACATTATAAAACCTTTAGAATGCAGGTCATTATAAAACCTTTAGAATGCAGGTCATTATAAAACCTTTAGAATGCAGGTCATTATAAAACCTTTAGAATGCAGGTCATTATAAAACCTTTAGAATGCAGGTCATTATAAAACCTTTAGAATGCAGGTCATTCTAGAACCTATAGAATGCAGGTCATTCTAGAACCTTTAGAATGCAGGTCATTATAAAAAGGATTGCTTGGATCCAGCTGCATGTCCAGTGGTTGCCCCACCCTGAAATCTGATTGGCCATACCAGTGGCACCCTCTGAAATTCTGAAATCTCATCAATTGTCTCTGAATATATTGATAATTTTGACCAAGACGCACATCTACACTAGGACTCATCAATCTCACCGGAGAAAGCATCAGAGTGAGCTATATAGCGCCCCTCTGTCTTAGTTCCTGTAGCCCATTTAGATGATGCTGTCTGGACAAAAATAATATAGAATATGCCATAATCTTTTTGGCCAGACAGCATCAGATGAGCCTGAGTCTTTGTCTGAGTCTGAGTCTGAGTCTGTGTCTGTGTCTGTGTCTGTGTCTGTGTCTGTGTCTGTGTCTGAGCCTGAGCCTGAGCCTGAGTCTGAGCCTGAGTCTGAGCCTGAGTCTGAGCCTGAGTCTGAGCCTGAGTCTGAGCCTGAGTCTGAGCCTGAGTCTGAGCCTGAGCCTGAGTTTCTGTCTGTGTCTGTGTCTGAGTCTCTGTCTGTGTCTGAGCCTGAGTCTGAGCCTGAGTCTGAGCCTGAGTCTGAGCCTGAGTCTGAGCCTGAGTCTGAGCCTGAGTCTGAGTCTGAGCCTGAGTCTGAGCCTGAGCCTGAGTTTCTGTCTGTGTCTGTGTCTGTGTCTGAGTCTCTGTCTGTGTCTGAGCCTGAGTCTGAGCCTGAGTCTGAGCCTGAGTCTGAGCCTGAGCCTGAGTTTCTGTCTGTGTCTGTGTCTGAGTCTCTGTCTGTGTCTGAGCCTGAGTCTGTGTCTGAGTCTGAGTCTGTGTCTGAGTCTGTGTCTGAATCTGAGTCTGTGTTTCTGCCTGAGTCTGTGTCTCTGCCTGAGTCTGAGTCTGTGTTTCTGCCTGAGTCTGTGTCTCTGCCTGAGTCTGTGTCTGAGTCTGTGTCTGTGTCTGAGTCTGAGTCTCTGTCTGAGTCTATTAGAAATCAGCTTTGAGATGAGGACAATGGTAGTGCATTTTATGACACACTGGCCTTTATGGTAAGCCAAGGTGGGTTTACTACACATCCATGATGATATTTTGGTATTTTAATGAACAAATTATATGTTCTCTTGTTCTTTGAGTTGAATACAAAGTGGATCATTTAAATGCATAGGTGTTGCGTTTGTTCACATGAGTCTGTCGTAACATGAAATGTGTTTACATACTTTACATATTCAGTAAATGGGTTTACATACTTTACATATTCAGTAAATGTGTTTACATATTCAGTAAATGTGTTTACGTACTTTACATATTCAGTAAATGTGTTTACATACTTTACATATTCAGTAAATGCCTGTCAAGGTAATTTGACATTTTCAAACGATGCCCGGACTGTCAGAGTCCATGAAGAAATCAGTATCCCCATGACCCAACGATTCAATTTATTTCTCTCTCTCTCTCTCTCTCTCTCTCTCTCTCTCTCTCTCTCTCTCTCTCTCTCTCTCTCTCTCTCTCTCTCTCTCTCTCTCTCTCTCTCTCTCTCTCTCTCTCTCTCTCTCTCGGGTCTGCTCGTCTCCTCTCTCTCGTCTCGCTCGTCTCTCTGCTCTCTGCTCGCGGCTCTCTCTGGGCTCTGCTCACTCTCTGCTCGTCGCTCTCCTTGGCTCGTCGTCGCGTGTCTCTCTGCCGCTGCTCTCTCCGCTCTGCGCTCTCTGCTCTCTTCCTGTGTCGCTCTCTCTCGCTCTCTCTGCTCGTCGCTCTTGTCTGTCGTCCTGGGGCTCGTCTCTCGCTCTGCTCTGCTGCTCTCTCCGGCTCTCTCGGGGTCTCTGTGCTTGTCGCTCTCTCGTGCTCTCTCTCGGCTCTCTCTGGTTCTGCTCGTGGGCACGGCCTCTCTGCTCTGCTCTCACGGCTTCTCTCTCACTAGGCATGCACCCTCTCTTGCAGAGTCTCAATCTGGTGTTTGTCCCATTTGTGAATTCTTGGTTGGTGAGCGAACCCCAGACCTCACAACCAGTAATGGGTTCTATAACGGATTAAAGTATTTTTTAGACAGATGTATGTTCCCTTTGATGGCATCGAAGGCCCTTCTTGCTTTGTCTCTTTGCTCGTTTACGGCTTTGTGGAAGTTACCTGTGGCGCTGATGTTTAGGCCGAGGTTTGTATCGTTTTTTGTGTGCTCTAGGGCAACGGTGTCTAGATGGAATTTGTGGTCCTGGCGACTGGACCTTTTTTGGAACACCATTATTTTGGTCTTACTGAGATTTACTGTCAGGGCCCAGGTCTGACAGAATCTGTGCAGAAGATCTAGGTGCTGCTGTAGGCTCTCCGTGGTTGGTGACAGAAGTACCAGATCATCAGCAAGCAGTAAACATTTTACCTCAGATTCTAGTAGTATGAGGCCGGGTGCTGCAGACTGTTCTAGTGCCCTCACCAATTCGTTGATATATATGTTGAAGAGGGTGGGGCTTAAGCTGCATCCCTGTCATCCGATTTCTTTGATGTCCAGGTTCCTGCTCTTTAGGCCAAAGGCAGATGACCTCTCAGGCCTTGGATATTCCAGGATGAGATAGTGAAAACTTTTTTGTCCCATAAAGTGTCCAATGTTGCTAGTCGTGTGGTTTGGACTCAGACCAGTAAAATAGACCTACCTCTACCTCTGTCTCTGTCTCTGTCTCTGTCTCTGTCTCTGTCTCTGTCTCTGTCTCTGTCTCTGTCTCTGTCTCTGTCTCTCTCTCTTTCTCCCTCTCTCTCTCGCTCTCTCACAGAAGCAACACAATAAGCGCAGTACCAGTAGGTGTGTTTGTTTGCAGCAGACATACAGTGTGTCCTGAACTGCCTGATACCTTCTCTCTCACCAGACCACAGGGTTAGTTGGGATTGTTTGGACTGAAAACCCACACACACACAAACACACACACACACACACACACACCACTGTTTTGTTCTTTTCGATTAACATAAAACACAATTAGATGCACATTTACTCTCCACAAAATCCCATCACACAGCACATTCCTCTAGTCTTTGGCAGCTGTAGTCTAGGCCTACAGATGAAGGATCTTACAATGCAGGAAATGTAAAACTTGTAATGTATTTGAGGTTGAAAAAGGTATAATCCCCTAAAAAAAAATGTCCATGAATTATAATCCACATTTCCTGTTGCTGCAGGATTATTTTCCTGCTGTAGCAAATTAAGCTCAAATTCAGATTCTACATCTGTAACTAGTCAACCCGGCCTGTTGCTTCATAATGTCCCATAATCCTTATGGTAACCTCCAGCTCTTGTTAGACCATGTGTGTCAGCCTAACCCCCAGGCCAGACAGACACTCCTGCTCCACATGGGTTCTGGTCAAAAGTTTAAGAAATAGGGTGTCATTTGAACTCATCCTTAGCCGTGGTCTCGGTCTGGGTCCTAAACGGCTGTTTGGAGTCCTTGTCCAAAGTAGTGTGCTATGAAGAGAATAAGGTGGTATATGGGACGCAGCCCACGGTCTTCGTCCTGATCTTTCACCGCTGTTGCCATTTAAACTGGATTAGTGTTCGGTCTCAGCACGTTACTGCTGGGCGACAGGCCAATAGGACGCGTTGATTACAGGTTCCATCTTGTGTGTGTGTGTGTGTGTGTGTGTGTGTGTATGTGTGTGTGTGTGTGTGTGTGTGTGTGTATGTGTGTGTGTGTATGTGTGTGTTTGTGTATGTGTGCGTGCGCATGCTTTCCTGCGGGAGATAGACACCAAAAGACTGCTGTTTTTCTGGGTGGCTTGGTGATCGAGCAGATTCCTGGAAAACCCAGTCCAAACTGTGTGTGTGTTTGTGTTTGTGTGCACACCTGGGTGCGTGTGTGTGTGTATCTGTATGTGTGTGTGTGTGTGTTTGTGTGTGTGCGCTCCTGCATTTGTGGGTGTGTGTCTGTATGTGCGTGTGTGAACACGCTGTGTGTGCATACGGCCATGTGTGCGTGTGTGTGTGTGTGTGTGTGTGTGTGTGTGTGTGTGTGTGTGTGTGTGTGTGTGCCATACCATAAGACTACAGTCAGGTTCCCAGTTCCCCCTAGTGGTGAGAGACACCAGTATCTGTGTAGGATCTCACACTGAATACTTTTACACAAACACATTTCTTTTGTTCCAATTACAGGTGGCAGATTATACCTCTTATTCTCCTCTTGTTAAGAAGGGGTGAGGGGAAATAGATTAATAACTACAGGAAGGGGCGAGGGGAAATAGATGAATAACTACAGGAATGGGTGAGGGGAAATAGATTCATAACTACAGGAAGGGGTGAGGGGAAATAGATGAACAACTACAGGAATGGGTGAGGGGAAATAGATTCATAACTACAGGAAGGGGTGAGGGGAAATAGATGAACAACTACAGGAAGGGGTGAGGGGAAATAGATTAACAACTACAGGAAGGGGTGAGGGGAAATAGATTAATAACTACAGGAAGGGGTGAGGGGAAATAGATTAATAACTACAGGAAGGGGTGAGGGGAAATAGATTAACAACTACAGGAAGGGGTGAGGGGAAATAGATTCATAACTACAGGAAGGGGTGAGGGGAAATAGATTAACAACTACAGGAAGGGGTGAGGGGAAATAGATGAATAACTACAGGAAGGGGTGAGGGGAAATAGAGTAATAACTACAGGAAGGGGTGAGGGGAAATAGATTAATAACTACAGGAAGTGGTGAGGGGAAATAGATTCATAACTACAGGAAGGGGTGAGGGGAAATAGATGAACAACTACAGGAAGTGGTGAGGGGAAATAGATGAGCAACTACAGGAAGTGGTGAGGGGAAATAGATGAACAACTACAGGAAGGGGTGAGGGGAAATAGATGAACAACTACAGGAAGTGGTGAGGGGAAATAGATGAACAACTACAGGAAGGGGTGAGGGGAAATAGATTAATAACTACAGGAAGGGGTGAGGGGAAATAGATGAACAACTACAGGAAGGGGTGAGGGGAAATAGATGAACAACTACAGGAAGGGGTGAGGGGAAATAGATGAACAACTACAGGAAGTGGTGAGGGGAAATAGATGAACAACTACAGGAAGGGGTGAGGGGAAATAGATGAACAACTACAGGAAGGGGTGAGGGGAAATAGATGAACAACTACAGGAAGGGGTGAGGGGAAATAGATGAACAACTACAGGAAGGGGTGAGGGGAAATAGTGTATGAGCCCTTTCAAATCTCTTAGAGGGCACAAGGCTACATTATAATTCGGTACAAAAATGATCAAATAATCAAACTGACATTGATTTGTTTAATTGATAAGTAATGAACAATTTTCTTAATTAGGTTTATGTTTAATTAAAATGCTAGGAAACCTGTCTCTTCAAAAAGTGTGTTCATAGTTTGTTTCAGGCCAAATAAGGTTTCAATTAAATTCTGACTTTGATGTTATTGATTTGATTGGAAAATAAATCTGATTTCAAAGACAATGTTAGATTTAAGCAATTAACACATGGTGAGTTACAAACATCACAAATAAACAACCAAACTGTATGTATTGGTATTGGTGTAAGGAATTCTTTTTCGCTGTCAACATTATGCTTGTTTATCAATGTAATTGTGACAATTGTGGTGGATACACTGCTATAATCCTAAAAGTGTATCTACCTGCTTAACATTCCTTTTCAAAATGTCAGACACTGTGTGTGTTTCAGAATGCCGCTCACAGCTAAACCTGGCAACAGACCCTCAGTGGCGCCACAGCCGCATTACCTAACACTGTTCTCCTTCAATAGAAATCCCACACAAACAAAAAAAAACAAAGTATTACGGTACGTTTCCATGTGTGTTCGCACTGGTTTAAACAAGACTGAAAGAAAGGAGAGGAAGAAAAAACTAAATAAATCACCAAACAGCCCCGGAATGGACCACCACTAAAGCCGAGACCACCTAAACTCACGGTGAACGGCGGCTTCCCATTGGAGAGTTCAGTCAGAATCTGTAGTAGAAATACTTTAATTGTTCAGGGACTCTACGTCTAATAAGGTTTCTATATCGAGAGCCTTTATTTGTTTTCCTCTGACTCGCGGCTACAGAAAAATGCAGTCGCTCTAATTACTAGTGCCGTCATTAAGAGATGTGGAGGTATTAAACTTTTCTTCCTCTTTCTCTCTCTCTCTCTCTCGTTCTTCACTCTCTCTCTCTCTCTCTCGTTCTTCACTCTCTCTCTCTCGCTCTTTCTCTCTCGCTCTTTCTCTCTCGTTCTCCTCTCTCTCACTCTCACTCTCGCTCTTTCTCTCTCGCTCTTTCTCTCTCGTTCTCCTCTCTCTCACTCTCACTCTCGCTCTTTCTCTTTCTCTCTCGTTCTCCTCTCTCTCGTTCTCCTCTCTCTCACTCTCACTCTCGCTCTTTCTCTCTCGCTCTCTCACTCTCGCTCTCACTCTCACTCTCGCTCTCTCACTCTCGCTCTCACTCTCACTCTCACTCTCGCTCTCTCACTCTCACTCTCGCTCTCTCACTCTCGCTCTCACTCTCACTCTCGCTCTCTCACTCTCGC
>NC_092112.1:13960389-13990389 GCF_045679555.1 Salvelinus alpinus | reverse complement strand
CGGACGATACAAAAGAGAGGTTGAACAGACTGGTAATAGGGGTTGCAACAATGGCGGTGGATAGTTTTAGAAATAGAGGGTCCAGATTTTCTAGCTAAGCTGAATTGTACGGGTCCAGGTTTTGCAGCTCTTTCAGAACATCTGCTATCTGGATTTGGGTGAAGGAGAAGCTGGGGAGGCTCGGGCAAGTATCTGCGGGGAAGGGGGGGGAGCTGTTGGCCGGGGCAGGGGTAGCCAGGAGGAAAGCATGGCCAGCCGTAGAGAAATGCTCTTTGAAATGTTCGATTATCATGGATTTATCGGTGGTGACCGTGTTACCTAGCCTCAGTGCAGTGGGCAGCTGGGAGGAGGTGCTCTTGTTCTCCATGGACTTTACAGTGTCCCAAAACTTTTTGGAGTTAGTGCTGCAGGATGCAAAATTTCTGTTTGAAAAAGCTAGCCTTTGCTTTCCTGACTGACTGCGTGTATTGGTTCCTGACTTCCCTGAACAGTTGCACAACGCGGGACTATTCGATGCTATTGCAGTCCGCCACAGGATGTTTTGTGCTGGTCAAGGGCAGTCAGGTCTGGAGTGAACCAAGGGCTATACCTGTTCTTAGTTCTACATTTTTTGAAAGGGGTATTCTTATTTAAGATGGTGAGGAAATTACTTTTAAAGATCGACCAGACATCCTCGACTGATGGGATGAGGTCAATATCCTTCCAGGATACCCGGGCCAGGGCGATTAGAAAGGCCTGCTCGCAGAAGTGTTTTAGCAGAGGTGTATTTGGAGGGCAAGTTGGTCAGGATAATATCTATGAGGGTGCTCATGTTTAGGGATATAGGGTTGTACCTGGTGGGTTCCTTGATGATTTGTGTGAGATTAAGGGCATCTAGCTTAGATTGTAGTACTGCTGGGGTGTTAAGCATATCCCAGTTTAGGTCACCTAACAGAACAAACTCTGAAGATAGATGAGGGGCAATGAATTCACATATGGTGTCCAAGGCACAGCTGGGAGCTGAGGGGGGTCTATAACAGGCGGCAACAGTGAGAGACTTATTTCTGGATAGATTCATTTTTAAAATTAGAAGCTCAAACTGTTTGACCATAGACCTGGAAAGTATCACAGAATTTGCAAGCTATCGCTGCAGTAGATTGCAACTCCTCCCCCTTTGGCAGTTCTATCTTGATGGAAAATGTTGTAGTTGGGGATGGAAATATCAGAATTGTTGGTGGCCTTCCTAAGCCAGGATTCAGACACGGCAAAGACATCAGGGTTGGTGGGGTGTGCTAAATCAGTGAGTAAAACAAACTTAGGGAGGAGGCTTCTGATGTTGGCATGCATGAAACCAAGTCTTTTTCGATTACAGAAGTCAACAAATGAGAGTGCCTGGGGACACCTGGGTTAACCTCCACATCACCCGAGGAACAGAGGAGGAGTAGGATGAGGGTACGGCTAAAGGTTATCAAAACTGGTCGTCTAGAGCGTTGGGGACAGAGAAAAAAAAAGGAGCAGATTTCTGGGCATGGTAGAATAGATTCAGGGCATAATGTGCAGACAGGGGTTATGGTGGGGTGCGGGTACAGTGGAGGCAAGCCCAGGCACTGAGTGATGATAAGAGAGGTTGCATCTCTAGACGTGCAGGTCATACTGGGTGATGTCACCGCATGTGTCGGGGGTGGGACAAAGGCGGAATCTGAGGCATGTAGAGTGGGACTAGGGGCTCCACTGTAAACTAAAACAATGTTAACTATCCTAAACAACAATATACAAGGCATATTGACATTTGAGAGAGACCTAAAGCGATGCATAAAGCAATCACAGGTGTTGATTGGGAGAGCTAGCTAAGACAACAACGGGTAAGACAACAATAGCTAATCAGATAAGACAACAACAACAGGTAAAATGGCGGTGAATGGGCAGAGAGGGTCGGTTAACTACACACAGGGCCTGAGTTCGGGGCTAGGGCCGACATATATATATATATTTTTTTAATCAAAATGGATTACCGCGATAAATGAACAGTCCAGCAGGCATCAGCTATGTAGCCAAGTGATCATAGAGTCCAGGGGACAGCAATAGATGGAACAGGGAAGCCGCGGGGTAGTCGTTACTATGCTAGCATGCGTGAGACATGGCGTTTAAAGTTAGCAGGCCGGGGTAAGTAGAAGCGTCTGCTCCGACGTCCGGCGACGTGAGGCCACAGTGGATGGAATTACGTCTGAGGACCAGTTGTGGTGGTACGGCGGGGCGTCGTGTCGACAAAGGGTCCGGGCCAGATGGCAAAAGAGGTATTGTGGTTGTAGTAATTTAGTTTGCTAGCCGGGAGATGCGCCTGGCTCGCGGCTAACTGGTGCTAGCTTCGGGGCAGGGACGTTAGCAACTATAGCCACTTGGTAGCAGCTAGTTAGCAGCGATGATCCGCTGCAAAGGTCCAGAGCTTACTGCAAGTATCCGGTGGAGTAGTGGATTCTAGCCGTGTCCGGGTGGCATCGGCTGGGTAGCCGGGTGATCACAGAGTAGGCCGGGAGATGCGCCTGAATGAACTATAACACTGGATATTGAATAGGCGATCACTTGAAAACTACAAACCTCAGAATTCCCACTTCCTGGCTGGATTTTTCTCAGGTTTTCGCCAGCCATATGAGTTCTGTTATACTCACAGACATTATTCTAACAGTTCTGGAAACTGTAGAGTGTTTTCTATCCAAATCTAATAATTATATGCATATCCTAGCTTCTGGGCCTGAGTAAAAGGCAGTTTACTTTGGGCATGCTTTTCATCCAAACAGCCCAATGCTGCCCCCTATCCCAAACAGATACCATCATCCCCACAGGACTTTTTGGGTTGGAGGGTTTGTATTTTGTCCTGTAGTTCATTCAGTGTAATTGGAGAATCCAGTGGGTCCTGGTCGTCTTTAATAGTTGATTCTAAGATTTGTTTTTGATCATGAGTTGTTTTTGCTGTTTGTTCTTTGTTATAGAGCCAAAAAGATTGGAGAAGTGGTTTATCCATACATCTCCGTTTTGGATAGATTTTGCAATGTTCCCAGAAGTGGTTAGATTCTATGGATTCTTCAATTACATTAATTACATTCAAGTACATAGATTTCTGACGTGCTGTTCCTTCTTATTCCGTAGTGTATTTCTGTATTGTTTTAGTGATTCACCATAGTGAAGGCGTAGACTCAGGTTTTCTGAGTCTCTATGTTTTTGGTTGGATAGGTTTCTCAATTTCTTTCTTAGGATTTTGCATTCTTCATCAAACCATTTGTCATTGTTGTAAATGTTCTTAGGTTGTCTGCTTGAAATTGTTATTTTTGATAGGGAAGCTGAGAGGTCAAATATACTGTTTAGGTTTTCTACTGCCACCTTCACTATTACAGTGACACCTTTTGTCCAGGAAATTGTCTAATTGTTTTGTTGCGTAATTGTTTTTTGGTAGATTTCCCAAACAGCATTTTCGTAATATTATTCAGTTCCTTTCGTTTTAATGTCTCATGATTGTGCTTAGCTCTGTTCAAGTAGAGTGCGATTTTTGTTTGATCTGATAGGGGTGTCAGTGGACTGACTGTGAACACTCTGGGTTAAGGTCATTGATAAAGTAGTCTACAGTACTGCTGCCAAGAGATGAGCTATAGGTGTACCTACCATAGGAGTCCCCTCGAAGCCTACCATTGACTATGTACATACCCAACGTGCGAAAGAGCTGCAGAAGTTCTGACCCGTTTTTGTTGGTTATGTTGTCGTAGTTGTATCTAGGGGGGCATATGGGGGAGGGAATGCTGTCACCTCCAGGTAGGTGTTTCTCCCACTGTGTGCTGAGGGTGTCGGGTTCTTATCCAGTTCTGGCATTTAGGTCACCACAGACTAGACATGTCCCTGGGCCTGGAAATTGTTGATCTCCCCCTCTAAGATGGAGAAGCTGTCATCGTTAAAGTATGGTGATCATATTGGGGGGATATAGGTAGCACATATGAGGACATTTTTCTCTGTTGAGATAATTTCCTTCTTCATTTCTAGCCAGATGTAAAATCCTGTTTTGATTAATTTAATAGAGTGGGTTAGGTCTGCTCTACACCAAATTAGCATACCCCCTGAGTCTCTTCCCTGTTTCACACCTGGTAGTTTAGTGGATGGGACTACCAGCTCTCTGTAACCTAGAGGGCAACCAGTGGGTCCTTCTCCTCTATACCAGGTTTCTTGTAGGATGACAATGTCTGTATTTCCAATTTCTTTGATGAAGTCTGGGTTCCTTCACTTTGGGCCAAAGGCAGATGACCTCAGACCTTGTATATTCAAGGATGAGATTGTAAAAGCTTTGTGTTCCATAGTGTCTAGTGTTGTTTCTGTGTGGTTTAGGCAGCATCTTATACAAACCTCTTGTCACAAACCGACTCAAAGTTCATAACAAAAAGGGAGACAACGTGGAGATAAGGAATAACAAAATATATTTATTAACTGAATTAAACTAAATACAATTAACAATGGTGTGTGTAGTCAGTAATCAGCAGTGTAAGTGAGTGGTTGCGTGCATAAATGTGATAATGAGGGGTGTTGAAAGGTGCCAAAGCAAACAAACCAAACGGCCACAAAAATGCCACAACCAAAATCTATCAGTGTGTCTGCATGGAGAGAGTCTCCCCAATGAATGGGGAAGAGGTGTATTTATCCCTGGACACACCCGGGCCCAGGTGTGTCCCATGTCGCTGACGACCCTCCCAGCTCCGCCAGCCGACATCCTAATAAGGAAAACAAGAGCAAAGAGAGAGAATACGGCAGAACGAGTGTGAGGGTCGTTACACTCTTAGGTCAGGGGATGGGGCTTGGACGGCTGTAATAGTTGGGGTTGGGCCTGTTGCTATGCTGGGCATATGTCCTGCTGTTAGGTTGAGGTCTTTGCCGAAGGGGTGGGGCATAGGTCTGATATGGGGGGCTCTATATAGGGTGTGGCAAGGGTTTGTTTGGGGTGGTCAGCTGGTTGGGGTGTGGCTGGTGATGCTGTGGTCTGGGTGTAGGTGCTCTTGGTGTGGGTTCTCTCGGGTCATTCAGGATGGGGTCTTGCAGGTCAGGGAGGCTGTCTCGCTGGTCTGGGCTGGGTGTCCGTTGCTCTGTTGCTCCTGTGCGAGGTGCTGAGGCTACGTTTGAGGGAGACGTCCTTCAGGGTCCTGGCAAAAGTTGGGATTGGCGCCTCGTAGAGGTGGACCTGGTCGTAAAGGCTGTTCAAGTCCAGGGTGGAGTGGTGGGCCAGGTAGACAATAGGTTTTGCGGCACAGTCTCGCGAAATGTTTACATTCACCCGCTGTACGGTGGCAGGGTGAAAGTATTTTCGTGGTAGCAGGGTGGAGATAACCACTTGTGCGTTGGGGAAAGTGGCAGAAGCTTTTTAAATCACTCCCTTGAGTGCTGTTGCCACCTCTTCCTGCTGGGCCCTCGTGTCATTTGTGCCCGTGTGAATTATGATGTGGCTGGGGGACCCTATTCTGTCCTCTGACAACAGCTCCAGGGCATGCCTAGTGTTTGGTCACCAGAGTTTGGGCAATCTCTGGCTTTTGTGTGTCCTCAGTGGATGTGGGGGGGGGGGGGGGGGGGCTATTGGGGGAGCTGACAGGGGGGCTGGTAGGAGGGGGTGGGGTTTGTTGGGTTGGTGGGTCCTGTGTTGTCTGTCCCATTGTGGTGTTGAGGTTGTGGTCCGGGTCTGAGGTGGGCTGTTCTGCTGGCTTGTCACGGGGGATTGTCCTGCTCTCTGTCGCACCTCATATTTCTCACCTCTTTATTCAGTGCCATGTGTGCCTCTTTAAGTTCTCTCACCTCAGTCCGTAGAGCAGCCAGCTCTCTCAGACAGCCGTCCATCTCCACCTTCTGCCCTCCGGGTCTTGTTGGAGGGAGGGTGTTGTTGTGCTGGT
This sequence comes from Salvelinus alpinus, assembly GCF_045679555.1. Classification (NCBI taxonomy): domain Eukaryota; kingdom Metazoa; phylum Chordata; class Actinopteri; order Salmoniformes; family Salmonidae; genus Salvelinus; species Salvelinus alpinus. The sequence continues at coordinate 13,984,501 of NC_092112.1, read as the reverse complement.
CTGTTTTGTGGTTTTGTTCTGTCTGTATTGTGTGAACTAGCTCTCTGAGCTCCACCATGTCTCTCTCCAGCTCTGTGAATGTATCCCTCTCAATGATGGAGGAGCAGTGCAGTTGTGGGATCTGGGTGTGTTCAGTGCTGGGTTGTGACTATCCTCGTCTGCAGGACAGGTTGAAGAGGTGTGATCAGACTCACTCAGGAAGGGGGGAGTCGTCACAGAGAGAGATATTTTCCTGATGTGTTCTCTCTTTGATCACATAAAAGTCCTGCTGGATCTGCATGAGGATGCCCTGCAACATTACTATCCCAGACTTGTAGACGTTGACAGTGGTTGTTTACATTTCCTCAATGTCTAGTATTCTGAGTTTCCACCCTGGGCCAATACCCTCTCTCTCTTGACATAAGGGTAGTGTGCTCTTATAGCACTGTGACATGCCAGGGGATGGTCTGGTTAATAAAGCACCATGCCAGGGGATGGTCTGGTTAATATAGCACTGTGACATGCCAGGGGATGGTCTGGTTAATATACTGTGACATGCCAGGGGATGGTCTGGTTAATATAGCACCATGCCAGGGGATGGTCTGGTTAATATAGCACCATGCCAGGGGATGGTCTGGTTAATATAGCACCATGCCAGGGGATGGTCTGGTTAATATAGCACCATGCCAGGGGATGGTCTGGTTAATATAGCACCATGCCAGGGGATGGTCTGGTTAATATAGCACTGTGACATGCCAGGGGATGGTCTGGTTAATATAGCACCATGCCAGGGGATGGTCTGGTTAATATAGCACTGTGACATGCCAGGGGATGGTCTGGTTAATATAGCACCATGCCAGGGGATGGTCTGGTTAATATAGCACTGTGACATGCCAGGGGATGGTCTGGTTAATATAGCACCATGCCAGGGGATGATCTGGTTAATATAGCACTGTGCCATGCCAGGGGATGGTCTGGTTAATATAGCACCATGCCAGGGGATGGTCTGGTTAATATAGCACTGTGACATGCCAGGGGATGGTCTGGTTAATATAGCACCATGCCAGGGGATGGTCTGGTTAATATAGCACTGTGCCATGCCAGGGGATGGTCTGGTTAATATAGCACTGTGACATGCCAGGGGATGGTCTGGTTAATATAGCACTGTGACATGCCAGGGGATGGTCTGGTTAATATAGCACTGTGACATGCCAGGGGATGGTCTGGTTAATATAGCACTGTGACATGCCAGGGGATGGTCTGGTTAATATAGCACTGTGACATGCCAGGGGATGGTCTGGTTAATATAGCACTGTGACATGCCAGGGGATGGTCTGGTTAATATAGCACTGTGACATGCCAGGGGATGGTCTGGTTAATATAGCACCATGCCAGGGGATGGTCTGGTTAATATAGCACCATGCCAGGGGATGGTCTGGTTAATATAGCACCATGCCAGGGGATGGTCTGGTTAATATAGCACCATGCCAGGGGATGGTCTGGTTAATATAGCACCATGCCAGGGGATGGTCTGGTTAATATAGCACTGTGACATGCCAGGGGATGGTCTGGTTAATATAGCACCATGCCAGGGGATGGTCTGGTTAATATAGCACTGTGACATGCCAGGGGATGGTCTGGTTAATATAGCACCATGCCAGGGGATGGTCTGGTTAATATAGCACTGTGACATGCCAGGGGATGGTCTGGTTAATATAGCACCATGCCAGGGGATGATCTGGTTAATATAGCACTGTGCCATGCCAGGGGATGGTCTGGTTAATATAGCACCATGCCAGGGGATGATCTGGTTAATATAGCACTGTGACATGCCAGGGGATGGTCTGGTTAATATAGCACCATGCCAGGGGATGGTCTGGTTAATATAGCACTGTGCCATGCCAGGGGATGGTCTGGTTAATATAGCACTGTGACATGCCAGGGGATGGTCTGGTTAATATAGCACTGTGACATGCCAGGGGATGGTCTGGTTAATATAGCACTGTGACATGCCAGGGGATGGTCTGGTTAATATAGCACTGTGACATGCCAGGGGATGGTCTGGTTAATATAGCACTGTGACATGCCAGGGGATGGTCTGGTTAATATAGCACTGTGACATGCCAGGGGATGGTCTGGTTAATATAGCACTGTGACATGCCAGGGGATGGTCTGGTTAATATAGCACTGTGACATGCCAGGGGATGGTCTGGTTAATATAGCACTGTGACATGCCAGGGGATGGTCTGGTTAATATAGCACTGTGACATGCCAGGGGATGGTCTGGTTAATATAGCACTGTGACATGCCAGGGGATGGTCTGGTTAATATAGCACTGTGACATGCCAGGGGATGGTCTGGTTAATATAGCACTGTGCCATGCCAGGGGATGGTCTGGTTAATATAGCACCATGCCAGGGGATGGTCTGGTTAATATAGCACCATGCCAGGGGATGGTCTGGTTAATATAGCACCATGCCAGGGGATGGTCTGGTTAATATAGCACTGTGACATGCCAGGGGATGGTCTGGTTAATATAGCACCATGCCAGGGGATGGTCTGGTTAATATAGCACTGTGACATGCCAGGGGATGATCTGGTTAATATAGCACTGTGACATGCCAGGGGATGGTCTGGTTAATATAGCACCATGCCAGGGGATGGTCTGGTTAATATAGCACTGTGACATGCCAGGGGATGGTCTGGTTAATATAGCACTGTGACATGCCAGGGGATGGTCTGGTTAATATAGCACTGTGACATGCCAGGGGATGGTCTGGTTAATATAGCACTGTGACATGCCAGGGGATGGTCTGGTTAATATAGCACTGTGACATGCCAGGGGATGGTCTGGTTAATATAGCACTGTGACATGCCAGGGGATGGTCTGGTTAATATAGCACTGTGACATGCCAGGGGATGGTCTGGTTAATATAGCACTGTGACATGCCAGGGGATGGTCTGGTTAATATAGCACTGTGACATGCCAGGGGATGGTCTGGTTAATATAGCACTGTGACATGCCAGGGGATGGTCTGGTTAATATAGCACTGTGACATGCCAGGGGATGGTCTGGTTAATATAGCACCATGCCAGGGGATGGTCTGGTTAATATAGCACCATGCCAGGGGATGGTCTGGTTAATATAGCACTGTGACATGCCAGGGGATGGTCTGGTTAATATAGCACCATGCCAGGGGATGGTCTGGTTAATATAGCACTGTGACATGCCAGGGGATGGTCTGGTTAATATAGCACCATGCCAGGGGATGATCTGGTTAATATAGCACTGTGACATGCCAGGGGATGGTCTGGTTAATATAGCACTGTGACATGCCAGGGGATGGTCTGGTTAATATAGCACTGTGACATGCCAGGGGATGGTCTGGTTAATATAGCACTGTGACATGCCAGGAGATGGTCTGGTTAATATAGCACTGTGACATGCCAGGGGATGGTCTGGTTAATATAGCACTGTGACATGCCAGGGGATGGTCTGGTTAATATAGCACTTTGACATGCCAGGGGATGGTCTGGTTAATATAGCACTGTGACATGCCAGGGGATGGTCTGGTTAATATAGCACCATGCCAGGGGATGGTCTGGTTAATATAGCACCATGCCAGGGGATGGTCTGGTTAATATAGCACCATGCCAGGGGATGGTCTGGTTAATATAGCACCATGCCAGGGGATGGTCTGGTTAATATAGCACCATGCCAGGGGATGGTCTGGTTAATATAGCACTGTGACATGCCAGGGGATGGTCTGGTTAATATAGCACCATGCCAGGGGATGGTCTGGTTAATATAGCACTGTGACATGCCAGGGGATGGTCTGGTTAATATAGCACCATGCCAGGGGATGGTCTGGTTAATATAGCACTGTGACATGCCAGGGGATGGTCTGGTTAATATAGCACCATGCCAGGGGATGATCTGGTTAATATAGCACTGTGCCATGCCAGGGGATGGTCTGGTTAATATAGCACCATGCCAGGGGATGATCTGGTTAATATAGCACTGTGACATGCCAGGGGATGGTCTGGTTAATATAGCACCATGCCAGGGGATGGTCTGGTTAATATAGCACTGTGCCATGCCAGGGGATGGTCTGGTTAATATAGCACTGTGACATGCCAGGGGATGGTCTGGTTAATATAGCACTGTGACATGCCAGGGGATGGTCTGGTTAATATAGCACTGTGACATGCCAGGGGATGGTCTGGTTAATATAGCACTGTGACATGCCAGGGGATGGTCTGGTTAATATAGCACTGTGACATGCCAGGGGATGGTCTGGTTAATATAGCACTGTGACATGCCAGGGGATGGTCTGGTTAATATAGCACTGTGACATGCCAGGGGATGGTCTGGTTAATATAGCACTGTGACATGCCAGGGGATGGTCTGGTTAATATAGCACTGTGACATGCCAGGGGATGGTCTGGTTAATATAGCACTGTGACATGCCAGGGGATGGTCTGGTTAATATAGCACTGTGACATGCCAGGGGATGGTCTGGTTAATATAGCACTGTGACATGCCAGGGGATGGTCTGGTTAATATAGCACTGTGCCATGCCAGGGGATGGTCTGGTTAATATAGCACCATGCCAGGGGATGGTCTGGTTAATATAGCACCATGCCAGGGGATGGTCTGGTTAATATAGCACCATGCCAGGGGATGGTCTGGTTAATATAGCACTGTGACATGCCAGGGGATGGTCTGGTTAATATAGCACCATGCCAGGGGATGGTCTGGTTAATATAGCACTGTGACATGCCAGGGGATGATCTGGTTAATATAGCACTGTGACATGCCAGGGGATGGTCTGGTTAATATAGCACCATGCCAGGGGATGGTCTGGTTAATATAGCACTGTGACATGCCAGGGGATGGTCTGGTTAATATAGCACTGTGACATGCCAGGGGATGGTCTGGTTAATATAGCACTGTGACATGCCAGGGGATGGTCTGGTTAATATAGCACTGTGACATGCCAGGGGATGGTCTGGTTAATATAGCACTGTGACATGCCAGGGGATGGTCTGGTTAATATAGCACTGTGACATGCCAGGGGATGGTCTGGTTAATATAGCACTGTGACATGCCAGGGGATGGTCTGGTTAATATAGCACTGTGACATGCCAGGGGATGGTCTGGTTAATATAGCACTGTGACATGCCAGGGGATGGTCTGGTTAATATAGCACTGTGACATGCCAGGGGATGGTCTGGTTAATATAGCACTGTGACATGCCAGGGGATGGTCTGGTTAATATAGCACCATGCCAGGGGATGGTCTGGTTAATATAGCACTGTGACATGCCAGGGGATGGTCTGGTTAATATAGCACCATGCCAGGGGATGGTCTGGTTAATATAGCACTGTGACATGCCAGGGGATGGTCTGGTTAATATAGCACCATGCCAGGGGATGATCTGGTTAATATAGCACTGTGACATGCCAGGGGATGGTCTGGTTAATATAGCACTGTGACATGCCAGGGGATGGTCTGGTTAATATAGCACTGTGACATGCCAGGGGATGGTCTGGTTAATATAGCACTGTGACATGCCAGGGGATGGTCTGGTTAATATAGCACTGTGACATGCCAGGGGATGGTCTGGTTAATATAGCACTGTGACATGCCAGGGGATGGTCTGGTTAATATAGCACTGTGACATGCCAGGGGATGGTCTGGTTAATATAGCACTGTGACATGCCAGGGGATGGTCTGGTTAATATAGCACCATGCCAGGGGATGGTCTGGTTAATATAGCACCATGCCAGGGGATGGTCTGGTTAATATAGCACCATGCCAGGGGATGGTCTGGTTAATATAGCACCATGCCAGGGGATGGTCTGGTTAATATAGCACTGTGACATGCCAGGGGATGGTCTGGTTAATATAGCACCATGCCAGGGGATGGTCTGGTTAATATAGCACTGTGACATGCCAGGGGATGGTCTGGTTAATATAGCACCATGCCAGGGGATGATCTGGTTAATATAGCACTGTGACATGCCAGGGGATGGTCTGGTTAATATAGCACTGTGACATGCCAGGGGATGGTCTGGTTAATATAGCACTGTGACATGCCAGGGGATGGTCTGGTTAATATAGCACTGTGACATGCCAGGGGATGGTCTGGTTAATATAGCACTGTGACATACCAGGGGATGGTCTGGTTAATATAGCACTGTGACATGCCAGGGGATGGTCTGGTTAATATAGCACTGTGACATGCCAGGGGATGGTCTGGTTAATATAGCACTGTGACATGCCAGGGGATGGTCTGGTTAATATAGCACCATGCCAGGGGATGGTCTGGTTAATATAGCACCATGCCAGGGGATGGTCTGGTTAATATAGCACCATGCCAGGGGATGGTCTGGTTAATATAGCACCATGCCAGGGGATGGTCTGGTTAATATAGCACTGTGACATGCCAGGGGATGGTCTGGTTAATATAGCACCATGCCAGGGGATGGTCTGGTTAATATAGCACTGTGACATGCCAGGGGATGGTCTGGTTAATATAGCACCATGCCAGGGGATGGTCTGGTTAATATAGCACTGTGACATGCCAGGGGATGGTCTGGTTAATATAGCACCATGCCAGGGGATGATCTGGTTAATATAGCACTGTGCCATGCCAGGGGATGGTCTGGTTAATATAGCACCATGCCAGGGGATGATCTGGTTAATATAGCACTGTGACATGCCAGGGGATGGTCTGGTTAATATAGCACCATGCCAGGGGATGGTCTGGTTAATATAGCACTGTGCCATGCCAGGGGATGGTCTGGTTAATATAGCACTGTGACATGCCAGGGGATGGTCTGGTTAATATAGCACTGTGACATGCCAGGGGATGGTCTGGTTAATATAGCACTGTGACATGCCAGGGGGTGGTCTGGTTAATATAGCACTGTGACATGCCAGGGGATGGTCTGGTTAATATAGCACTGTGACATGCCAGGGGATGGTCTGGTTAATATAGCACTGTGACATGCCAGGGGATGGTCTGGTTAATATAGCACTGTGACATGCCAGGGGATGGTCTGGTTAATATAGCACTGTGACATGCCAGGGGATGGTCTGGTTAATATAGCACTGTGACATGCCAGGGGATGGTCTGGTTAATATAGCACTGTGACATGCCAGGGGATGGTCTGGTTAATATAGCACTGTGACATGCCAGGGGATGGTCTGGTTAATATAGCACTGTGCCATGCCAGGGGATGGTCTGGTTAATATAGCACTGTGCCATGCCAGGGGATGGTCTGGTTAATATAGCACCATGCCAGGGGATGGTCTGGTTAATATAGCACCATGCCAGGGGATGGTCTGGTTAATATAGCACCATGCCAGGGGATGGTCTGGTTAATATAGCACCATGCCAGGGGATGGTCTGGTTAATATAGCACCATGCCAGGGGATGGTCTGGTTAATATAGCACCACGCCAGGGGATGGTCTGGTTAATATAGCACCATGCCAGGGGATGGTCTGGTTAATATAGCACCATGCCAGGGGATGGTCTGGTTAATATAGCACCATGCCAGGGGATGGTCTGGTTAATATAGCACCATGCCAGGGGATGGTCTGGTTAATATAGCACCATGCCAGGGGATGGTCTGGTTAATATAGCACCATGCCAGGGGAGGGTCTGGTTAATATAGCACCATGCCAGGGGATGGTCTGGTTAATATAGCACCATGCCAGGGGAGGGTCTGGTTAATATAGCACCATGCCAGGGGAGGGTCTGGTTAATATAGCACCATGCCAGGGGAGGGTCTGGTTAATATAGCACCATGCAAGGGGATGGTCTGGTTAATATAGCACCATGCCAGGGGATGGTCTGGTTAATATAGCACCATGCCAGGGGAGGGTCTGGTTAATATAGCACCATGCCAGGGGATGGTCTGGTTAATATAGCACCATGCCAGGGGAGGGTCTGGTTAATATAGCACCATGCCAGGGGAGGGTCTGGTTAATATAGCACCATGCCAGGGGATGGTCTGGTTAATATAGCACCATGCCAGGGGAGGGTCTGGTTAATATAGCACCATGCCAGGGGATGGTCTGGTTAATATAGCACCATGCCAGGGGAGGGTCTGGTTAATATAGCACCATGCCAGGGGAGGGTCTGGTTAATATAGCACCATGCCAGGGGAGGGTCTGGTTAATATAGCACCATGCCAGGGGAGGGTCTGGTTAATATAGCACCATGCCAGGGGATGGTCTGGTTAATATAGCACCATGCCAGGGGATGGTCTGGTTAATATAGCACCATGCCAGGGGAGGGTCTGGTTAATATAGCACCATGCCAGGGGAGGGTCTGGTTAATATAGCACCATGCCAGGGGATGGTCTGGTTAATATAGCACCATGCCAGGGGATGGTCTGGTTAATATAGCACCGTGCCAGGGGATGGTCTGGTTAATATAGCACCATGCCAGGGGATGGTCTGGTTAATATAGCACCATGCCAGGGGATGGTCTGGTTAATATAGCACCATGCCAGGGGATGGTCTGGTTAATATAGCACCGTGCCAGGGGAGGGTCTGGTTAATATAGCACCATGCCAGGGGAGGGTCTGGTTAATATAGCACTGTGCCAGGGGAGGGTCTGGTTAATATAGCACCGTGCCAGGGGAGGGTCTGGTTAATATAGCACCATGCCAGGGGAGGGTCTGGTTAATATAGCACCATGCCAGGGGAGGGTCTGGTTAATATAGCACCATGCCAGGGGATGGTCTGGTTAATATAGCACCATGCCAGGGGATGGTCTGGTTAATATAGCACCATGCCAGGGGATGGTCTGGTTAATATAGCACCATGCCAGGGGATGGTCTGGTTAATATAGCACCATGCCAGGGGATGGTCTGGTTAATATAGCACCATGCCAGGGGATGGTCTGGTTAATATAGCACCATGCCAGGGGATGGTCTGGTTAATATAGCACCATGCCAGGGGATGGTCTGGTTAATATAGCACCATGCCAGGGGATGGTCTGGTTAATATAGCACCATGCCAGGGGATGGTCTGGTTAATATAGCACCATGCCAGTGGATGGTCTGGTTAATATAGCACCATGCCAGGGGATGGTCTGGTTAATATAGCACCATGCCAGGGGATGATCTGGTTAATATAGCACCATGCCAGGGGATGGTCTGGTTAATATAGCACCATGCCAGGGGATGGTCTGGTTAATATAGCACCATGCCAGTGGATGGTCTGGTTAATATAGCACCATGCCAGGGGATGGTCTGGTTAATATAGCACCATGCCAGGGGATGATCTGGTTAATATAGCACCATGCCAGGGGATGATCTGGTTAATATAGCACCATGCCAGGGGATGATCTGGTTAATATAACACCATGCCAGGGGATGGTCTGGTTAATATAGCACCATGCCAGTGGATGGTCTGGTTAATATAGCACCATGCCAGGGGATGGTCTGGTTAATATAGCACCATGCCAGGGGATGATCTGGTTAATATAGCACCATGCCAGGGGATGATCTGGTTAATATAGCACCATGCCAGGGGATGATCTGGTTAATATAGCACCATGCCAGTGGATGGTCTGGTTAATATAGCACCATGCCAGGGGATGGTCTGGTTAATATAGCACCATGCCAGGGGATGATCTGGTTAATATAGCACCATGCCAGGGGATGATCTGGTTAATATAGCACCATGCCAGGGGATGATCTGGTTAATATAACACCATGCCAGGGGATGATCTGGTTAATATAGCACCATGCCAGGGGATGATCTGGTTAATATAGCACCATGCCAGGGGATGATCTGGTTAATATAGCACCATGCCAGGGGATGGTCTGGTTAATATAGCACCATGCCAGGGGATGGTCTGGTTAATATAGCACCATGCCAGGGGATGATCTGGTTAATATAGCACCATGCCAGGGGATGGTCTGGTTAATATAGCACCATGCCAGGGGATGGTCTGGTTAATATAGCACCATGCCAGGGGATGGTCTGGTTAATATAGCACCATGCCAGGGGATGGTCTGGTTAATATAGCACCATGCCAGGGGATGGTCTGGTTAATATAGCACCATGCCAGGGGATGGTCTGGTTAATATAGCACCATGCCAGGGGATGGTCTGGTTAATATAGCACCATGCCAGGGGATGGTCTGGTTAATATAGCACCATGCCAGTGGATGGTCTGGTTAATATAGCACCATGCCAGGGGATGGTCTGGTTAATATAGCACCGTGCCAGGGGATGGTCTGGTTAATATAGCACCGTGCCAGGGGATGGTCTGGTTAATATAGCACCGTGCCAGGGGATGGTCTGGTTAATATAGCACCATGCCAGTGGATGGTCTGGTTAATATAGCACCATGCCAGGGGATGGTCTGGTTAATATAGCACTGTGCCAGGGGATGGTCTGGTTAATATAGCACTGTGCCAGGGGATGGTCTGGTTAATATACCACTGTGCCATGCCAGGGGATGGTCTGGTTAATATAGCACCATGCCAGGGGATGGTCTGGTTAATATAGCACTGTGCCAGGGGATGGTCTGGTTAATATACCACTGTGCCATGCCAGGGGATGGTCTGGTTAATATAGCACCATGCCAGGGGATGGTCTGGTTAATATAGCACTGTGCCAGGGGATGGTCTGGTTAATATAGCACTGTGCCAGGGGATGGTCTGGTTAATATACCACTGTGCCATGCCAGGGGATGGTCTGGTTAATATAGCACTGTGCCAGGGGATGGTCTGGTTAATATACCACTGTGCCATGCCAGGGGATGGTCTGGTTAATATAGCACCATGCCAGGGGATGGTCTGGTTAATATAGCACCATGCCAGGGAATGGTCTGGTTAATATAGCACCATGCCAGGGGATGGTCTGGTTAATATAGCACCATGCCAGGGGATGGTCTGGTTAATATAGCACCATGCCAGGGGATGATCTGGTTAATATAGCACCATGCCAGGGGATGATCTGGTTAATATAGCACCATGCCAGGGGATGGTCTGGTTAATATAGCACCATGCCAGGGGATGGTCTGGTTAATATAGCACTGTGCCAGGGGATGGTCTGGTTAATATACCACTGTGCCATGCCAGGGGATGGTCTGGTTAATATAGCACTGTGCCAGGGGATGGTCTGGTTAATATACCACTGTGCCATGCCAGGGGATGGTCTGGTTAATATAGCACCATGCCAGGGGATGGTCTGGTTAAAATAGCACCATGCCAGGGAATGGTCTGGTTAATATAGCACCATGCCAGGGGATGGTCTGGTTAATATAGCACTGTGCCAGGGGATGGTCTGGTTAATATACCACTGTGCCATGCCAGGGGATGGTCTGGTTAATATAGCACCATGCCAGGGGATGGTCTGGTTAATATAGCACTGTGCCAGGGGATGGTCTGGTTAATATAGCACTGTGCCAGGGGATGGTCTGGTTAATATACCACTGTGCCATGCCAGGGGATGGTCTGGTTAATATAGCACTGTGCCAGGGGATGGTCTGGTTAATATACCACTGTGCCATGCCAGGGGATGGTCTGGTTAATATAGCACCATGCCAGGGGATGGTCTGGTTAATATAGCACCATGCCAGGGAATGGTCTGGTTAATATAGCACCATGCCAGGGGATGGTCTGGTTAATATAGCACCATGCCAGGGGATGGTCTGGTTAATATAGCACCATGCCAGGGGATGGTCTGGTTAATATAGCACCATGCCAGGGGATGGTCTGGTTAATATAGCACCATGCCAGGGGATGGTCTGGTTAATATAGCACCATGCCAGGGGATGGTCTGGTTAATATAGCACCATGCCAGGGGATGGTCTGGTTAATATAGCACCATGCCAGGGGATGGTCTGGTTAATATAGCACCATGCCAGGGGATGGTCTGGTTAATATAGCACCATGCCAGGGGATGGTCTGGTTAATATAGCACCATGCCAGGGGATGGTCTGGTTAATATAGCACCATGCCAGGGGATGATCTGGTTAATATAACACCATGCCAGGGGATGGTCTGGTTAATATAGCACCATGCCAGTGGATGGTCTGGTTAATATAGCACCATGCCAGGGGATGGTCTGGTTAATATAGCACCATGCCAGGGGATGATCTGGTTAATATAGCACCATGCCAGGGGATGATCTGGTTAATATAGCACCATGCCAGGGGATGATCTGGTTAATATAGCACCATGCCAGTGGATGGTCTGGTTAATATAGCACCATGCCAGGGGATGGTCTGGTTAATATAGCACCATGCCAGGGGATGATCTGGTTAATATAGCACCATGCCAGGTGATGATCTGGTTAATATAGCACCATGCCAGGGGATGATCTGGTTAATATAACACCATGCCAGGGGATGGTCTGGTTAATATAGCACCATGCCAGGGGATGGTCTGGTTAATATAGCACCATGCCAGGGGATGGTCTGGTTAATATAGCACCATGCCAGGGGATGGTCTGGTTAATATAGCACCATGCCAGGGGATGGTCTGGTTAATATAGCACCATGCCAGGGGATGGTCTGGTTAATATAGCACCATGCCAGGGGATGGTCTGGTTAATATAGCACCATGCCAGGGGATGGTCTGGTTAATATAGCACCATGCCAGGGGATGGTCTGGTTAATATAGCACCATGCCAGGGGATGGTCTGGTTAATATAGCACCATGCCAGGGGATGGTCTGGTTAATATAGCACCATGCCAGGGGATGGTCTGGTTAATATAGCACCATGCCAGGGGATGGTCTGGTTAATATAGCACCATGCCAGGGGATGGTCTGGTTAATATAGCACCATGCCAGGGGATGGTCTGGTTAATATAGCACCATGCCAGGGGATGGTCTGGTTAATATAGCACTGTGCCAGGGGATGGTCTGGTTAATATACCACTGTGCCATGCCAGGGGATGGTCTGGTTAATATAGCACTGTGCCAGGGGATGGTCTGGTTAATATACCACTGTGCCATGCCAGGGGATGGTCTGGTTAATATAGCACCATGCCAGGGGATGGTCTGGTTAATATAGCACCATGCCAGGGAATGGTCTGGTTAATATAGCACCATGCCAGGGGATGGTCTGGTTAATTATAGCACCATGCCAGGGGATGGTCTGGTTAATATAGCACCATGCCAGGGGATGGTCTCGTTAATATAGCACCATGCCAGGGGATGGTCTCGTTAATATAGCACCATGCCAGGGGATGGTCTGGTTAATATAGCACCATGCCAGGGGATGATCTGGTTAATATAGCACCATGCCAGGGGATGGTCTGGTTAATATAGCACCATGCCAGGGGATGGTCTGGTTAATATAGCACCATGCCAGTGGATGGTCTGGTTAATATAGCACCATGCCAGGGGATGGTCTGGTTAATATAGCACCATGCCAGGGGATGATCTGGTTAATATAACACCATGCCAGGGGATGGTCTGGTTAATATAGCACCATGCCAGGGGATGGTCTGGTTAATATAGCACCATGCCAGGGGATGGTCTGGTTAATATAGCACCATGCCAGGGGATGGTCTGGTTAATATAGCACCATGCCAGGGGATGGTCTGGTTAATATAGCACCATGCCAGGGGATGGTCTGGTTAATATAGCACCATGCCAGGGGATGGTCTGGTTAATATAGCACCATGCCAGGGGATGGTCTGGTTAATATAGCACCATGCCAGGGGATGGTCTGGTTAATATAGCACCATGCCAGGGGATGGTCTGGTTAATATAGCACCATGCCAGGGGATGGTCTGGTTAATATAGCACCATGCCAGGGGATGGTCTGGTTAATATAGCACCATGCCAGGGGATGGTCTGGTTAATATAGCACCATGCCAGGGGATGGTCTGGTTAATATAGCACCATGCCAGGGGATGGTCTGGTTAATATAGCACTGTGCCAGGGGATGGTCTGGTTAATATACCACTGTGCCATGCCAGGGGATGGTCTGGTTAATATAGCACTGTGCCAGGGGATGGTCTGGTTAATATACCACTGTGCCATGCCAGGGGATGGTCTGGTTAATATAGCACCATGCCAGGGGATGGTCTGGTTAATATAGCACCATGCCAGGGAATGGTCTGGTTAATATAGCACCATGCCAGGGGATGGTCTGGTTAATATAGCACCATGCCAGGGGATGGTCTGGTTAATATAGCACCATGCCAGGGGATGGTCTGGTTAATATAGCACCATGCCAGGGGATGGTCTGGTTAATATAGCACCATGCCAGGGGATGGTCTGGTTAATATAGCACCATGCCAGGGGATGGTCTGGTTAATATAGCACCATGCCAGGGGATGGTCTGGTTAATATAGCACCATGCCAGGGGATGGTCTGGTTAATATAGCACCATGCCAGGGGATGGTCTGGTTAATATAGCACCATGCCAGTGGATGGTCTGGTTAATATAGCACCATGCCAGGGGATGGTCTGGTTAATATAGCACCTTGCCAGGGGATGATCTGGTTAATATAGCACCATGCCAGGGGATGATCTGGTTAATATAGCACCATGCCAGGGGATGATCTGGTTAATATAACACCATGCCAGGGGATGGTCTGGTTAATATAGCACCATGCCAGTGGATGGTCTGGTTAATATAGCACCATGCCAGGGGATGGTCTGGTTAATATAGCACCATGCCAGGGGATGATCTGGTTAATATAGCACCATGCCAGGGGATGATCTGGTTAATATAGCACCATGCCAGGGGATGATCTGGTTAATATAGCACCATGCCAGTGGATGGTCTGGTTAATATAGCACCATGCCAGGGGATGGTCTGGTTAATATAGCACCATGCCAGGGGATGATCTGGTTAATATAGCACCATGCCAGGGGATGATCTGGTTAATATAGCACCATGCCAGGGGATGGTCTGGTTAATATAACACCATGCCAGGGGATGGTCTGGTTAATATAGCACCATGCCAGGGGATGGTCTGGTTAATATAGCACCATGCCAGGGGATGGTCTGGTTAATATAGCACCATGCCAGGGGATGGTCTGGTTAATATAGCACCATGCCAGGGGATGGTCTGGTTAATATAGCACCATGCCAGGGGATGGTCTGGTTAATATAGCACCATGCCAGGGGATGGTCTGGTTAATATAGCACCATGCCAGGGGATGGTCTGGTTAATATAGCACCATGCCAGGGGATGGTCTGGTTAATATAGCACCGTGCCAGGGGATGGTCTGGTTAATATAGCACTGTGCCAGGGGATGGTCTGGTTAATATAGCACCATGCCAGGGGATGGTCTGGTTAATATAGCACCATGCCAGGGGATGGTCTGGTTAATATAGCACTGTGCCAGGGGATGGTCTGGTTAATATAGCACTGTGCCAGGGGATGGTCTGGTTAATATACCACTGTGCCATGCCAGGGGATGGTCTGGTTAATATAGCACCATGCCAGGGGATGGTCTGGTTAATATAGCACTGTGCCAGGGGATGGTCTGGTTAATATACCACTGTGCCATGCCAGGGGATGGTCTGGTTAATATAGCACCATGCCAGGGGATGGTCTGGTTAATATAGCACTGTGCCAGGGGATGGTCTGGTTAATATAGCACTGTGCCAGGGGATGGTCTGGTTAATATACCACTGTGCCATGCCAGGGGATGGTCTGGTTAATATACCACTGTGCCAGGGGATGGTCTGGTTAATATAGCACCATGCCAGGGGATGGTCTGGTTAATATAGCACCATGCCAGGGGATGGTCTGGTTAATATAGCAACATGCCAGGGGATGGTCTGGTTAATATAGCACCATGCCAGGGGATGGTCTGGTTAATATAGCACCATGCCAGGGGATGGTCTGGTTAATATAGCACCATGCCAGGGGATGGTCTGGTTAATATAGCACCATGCCAGGGGATGGTCTGGTTAATATAGCACTGTACCATGCCAGGGGATGGTCTGGTTAATATAGCACCATGCCAGGGGATGGTCTGGTTAATATAGCACTGTACCATGCCAGGGGATGGTCTGGTTAATATAGCACCATGCCAGGGGATGGTCTGGTTAATATAGCACCATGCCAGGTGAGGGTCTGGTTAATATAGCACCATGCCAGGGGATGGTCTGGTTAATATAGCACCATGCCAGGGGAGGGTCTGGTTAATATAGCACCATGCCAGGGGATGGTCTGGTTAATATAGCACCATGCCAGGGGAGGGTCTGGTTAATATAGCACCATGCCAGGGGAGGGTCTGGTTAATATAGCACCATGCCAGGGGATGGTCTGGTTAATATAGCACTGTACCATGCCAGGGGATGATCTGGTTAATATAGCACCATGCCAGGGGATGGTCTGGTTAATATAGCACCATGCCAGGGGATGATCTGTGTGGAAAATGAAGTTGCTTACGTTCCTCTCTTTGTAGCAGTCAGCAAATAATGTCTCTGGATTGTCAGTGAGGAGCTTTTTTTGTACTTATTCCTTGCAGTGTTATTTTTAATATCCAAGGGGTACATAATTGTAATGACCTCAGGACAGGGATAAGCCATTGGGGGTTCAAATGCTTCTGCATTTGTGCCGGTGGTGGGGGGGGGGGGGGGCTGTGAAACTCACTGTTGTGCTCAAGAGTTTTCACACATCTGACTTCACACTTCAGTGCTAGTTGAAGGTGCTGCCAGGTCTGTTCTGTCCTAGCAGCTTGGTAGCTTAGTAAACTTATTTGCTTAACTTTATATAACAACATTACCTAGAGATTATTGTCTTGTACTTGTTGTCTTCAAAAGTAGCTTCAGACTGAACGTTACTCACTCAGTGTTGTGTTGGATGGTATTTACAGGTTCAGACTGAACATTACTCACTCAGTGTTGTGTTGGATGGTATTTCCAGGTTCAGATTGAACATTACTCACTCAGTGTTGTGTTGGATGGTATTTCCAGGTTCAGACTGAACGTTACTCACTCAGTGTTGTGTTGGATGGTATTTCCATGTTCAGACTGAACATTACTCTCTCAGTGTTGTGTTGGATGGTATTTCTAAGGTTCTGCTGTGTTTCTTCTGCAGCTTTTGGTTTGTTGTCATGTTTTTCTTGATAATCCTTGGTAGTAATAGTCCATTCAGGTAATTTTGTCCAATATCAAGGTTTTAGATCTGGGATTTGAATTGAATGTTTTAATGTTGAGGTTAATATCCTGTATAACTCTTTGCTAAAGAATTCAAGTTTATCTACATTACTCTCATTCGCTCCCCCCCCCTCTCTCTCTCTCTCTCTCTCTCTCTCTCTCTCTCTCTCTCTCTCTCTCTCTCTCTCTCTCTCTCTCTCTCTCTCAACCTTTTAGTGGAATATGAGCTCCTTCTCTGTCAGGTTATACATTGAAGGAGGAAGTGATTTTATAGAATATAACGTAATGATAAAATCCAGAAGGAATGCACCAATTTGTAAGTCGCTCTGGATAAGAGCGTCTGCTAAATGACTTAAATGTAAATGTTACAGTGCATTCAGTATTTCACACAGGTTCTGTGTGAAGTTATACTAGAGTGAATCTGTACTGTATTACCTCATGTTCTCATGGTGGAATTTATGTGTTTGTTTGTGTACTAGTCTGTTTCTCTCCAAGAGGGTGGAACAGAGAAGTATGTTTATTTAACTCAAAACCCTTTGCAATGTTCATAACAAATAGAGTATCTCAGATATGCCATTTTGGTGATAAAATGACACACAGATATACCCTTAACATGTGAATGTATGATTTAGTGCTCGATTCAATCCGTCTAACGGAAGTTCCGCGCTATAGCTCGATTTAAATTTAAAGGTCATTTCAGAATCAGCCGATATAGGCAGCGTTTACCGTGAATACAGTCTCCACGAAAGCGGAAACATTGCCTTTAAATTTAAATCGCGCTGTAGGGCGAAAATTATGCGATAGGTATTGAATCGAGCCCTTAAAACTTCTTCAGGCTGCAAGCCCGACATCGGGATCAATATGACAACAGCCTGTCCAAGTGCAGAGCGCGAAATTCAAAATCTATTTTTGTAAAATATTTAACTTTCACACATTAACAAGTCCAATACAGCATTTGAAAGATAAACATCTTGTCAATCCAGCCAACATGTCCGATTTTTTAAATGTTTTACAGAGAAAACACCACATATATTTATGTTAGGTCACCACCAAATAAAAAAAGACAGAAAGACATTTTTCACAGCACAAGTAGGCTGCATTTAGCATGCACAAGCCAACCTAACTAACCTAGAACCAACCTAAATAACCTAGAAAAAACTACCTCAGATGACAGTCCTATAACATGTTACACAATAAATCTATGTTTTGTTCAAAAAAAATGCATATTTTAGCTATAAATCAGTTTTACATTACTGCTACCATCATAGTTACAGTAAGAAATCGCACGGGAGTAGCCAGAGAAAATACAGACACCAACGTCAACTACCTTATTACACTTCAGAAAACATTTCAGAGAAATATATGGTGGATAGCTAATGAAAGAGAAAGATCTTGTGAATACAGACAATATTTCAGATTCTTTAAATGTTTTACAGCGAAAACACCACATATATTCATGTTAGCTCACCACCAAATACAAAAAGAGAGACATATTTTTCACAGCACCGGTAGCATGCAGCTAGCATGCAGCTAGCATGCAAAGCCAACCTAACTAACCTAGAACTAACCTAAATAACCTAGAAAAAACTCCCTCAGATGACAGTCCTATAACATGTTACACAATAAATCTATGTTTTGTTCAAAAAAAATGCATATTTTAGCTATAAATCAGTTTTACATTACTGCTACCATCATAACTACAGTAAGAAATCGCACGGCAGTAGCCAGAGAAAACAGACACCAACGTCTACTTCTAATTTCACATCAGAAAAGATTTCAGAAAAATATATGGTGGATAGCTAATGAAAGAGAAAGATCTTGTGAATACAGACAATATTTCCGATTTCTGAAGTGTTTTACAGCGAAAACACAATATATCGTTATATTAGCTTACTACAATAGCTAGCACACAGCAGCATTGATTCTAGTCAAACGCTAGCGATAGCACAGTTCGACAGATATATGAAAAAGCATCCCAAATTGGGTCCTTATCTTTGTTGATTTTCCATCAGAATGTTCTCCAAAGGGTCCTTTGTTCAGAACCGTGTTCATTTGGACCTAGAACGAACGATGTCCCTGTTGAATTAGCATGACACACTGGCCATGCCATGCTAACCTCTCCGTCTTGACAAAATTCTTGCGTCGCATCACGTCTAAAGTCCAGAATAAATTTCAATAATATAATTAAAGTATATTGAAAAAACATACTTTAGGATGATTTTGTGACATGTATCAAAGAAAATCGAAGCTGGAGGTCATATTCACCTATAACGAGTGTTTTCCAGGAGCGCGGTCCAGTTCCTACTTCGCGCCCAGAAAAAATTATAAAGTGCGCACTTATCACTCAAAGAGGTTCCTTTCAGTCCCTGACAGAGATAATCAAGTCCTTTTTTCTCTCACTTCCGCATGACAACCAGGGGAAGATGTGTGACGTGTTTGTACAGTCCCAAGTGCCAAGGCCTTTTATAGAGAGTATCTTGAAGAGAGACATAGCTTCTTGGAAAATTCACTTTTTCCAGAAAATGGGCTGTAAAAAGAGTTATGTTTCACTTAGAGAAATAATTAAACCTGTTTTAGAAACTAGAAGGTGTTTTATATCCAAAGGTAATAAATAATATGCATATTGTACGAGCAAGAATTGAGTACGAGGCCGTTTGAAATGGGCACCTTTTTTCTGGCTACTCAATAATTTCCCTTGCAGCCATAAGAGGTTGAATTTGACTTGAGCAATGTTTCATACTGTATCTCATGTAAAATTAGCTTTATATGTTTTAATCACATCAAATAACCTTTTCCCTCTCTTTATAACTGGTAATCATCGGTAATTACTAGGTGAGAAAGAATCTGAGGTTTCTGTCAGATGAACGTGTCACAGGTAGGTAGGAGTCACTTTGACATGGAAGAAGTAGGAGTACAACTCAATATACAAATTCTATATATAAACACACACGCACACGCATGCACACAAACACGCATGCACGCAAACACGCACACACACACAGACACAGACACAGACACAGACACAGACACAGACACACACACAGACACAGACACACACACACACACACACACACACACACACACACACACACACACACACACACACACACACACACACACACACACACACACACACACACACACACACACACACACACACACACACACACACACACACACACACACACACACACACACCACTCTCAGGTGTCATGCCTGTTCAGGACAATATGATCATGGTTTGCTGCCATGGGCTAATTTAGTGACTGCTGATGCACAACCACATTTCAAAACGGCACCTTGTGTTTTCTATAATGAACAAAAATATAAAACGCAACATGGAACAATTTCAACAATTTCACTGAGTTACAGTTTATATAAGGAAATCAGTCAATTGAAATACATAAATTAGGTCCTAATCTATCGATTTCACATGACTGGGCCTGGGAGGGCATAGGCCCACTCACTTGGGAGCCAGGTCCACTCACTGGGGAGCCAGGTCCAGCAATCAGAAGGAGTTTTTCCCCCACAAAAGGGCTTTATTACAGACATAAATACTCCTCAGTTTCATCAGCTGTCCTGGTGGCTGGTCTCAGAAGACGCCGGATGCGGAGGTCCTGGACTGGCGTGGTTACACGTGGTCCGCGTTTGTGTGGCCGGTTGGACGTACTGACAAATTCTCTAAAACAACATTGGAGGCGGATTATGGTAGAGAAATGAACATTCAATTATCTGGCAACAGCTCTGGTGGACATTCCTGCAGTCAGCATGCCAATTGCACGCTCCTTCAAGAAAATGTATTTATAAAGCCCTTCTTACATCAGCTGATGTCACAAAGTGCTGTACAGAAACCCAGCCTAAAACCCCAAACAGCAAGCAAAGCAGGTGTAGAAGCACGGTGGCTTGGAAAAACTCTCTAGAAAGGCTGGAACCTAGGAAGAAACCTAGAGAGGAACCAGGCTATGAGGTGTGGCCAGTCCTCTTCTGGCTGTTCCTGGTGGAGATTATAACAGAAAATGGCCAAGATGTTCAAATGTTCATAGATGACCAGCAGGGTTAGATACTAATAATCATAGTGGTTGTCGAGGGTGCAACAAGTCAGCACCTCAGGAGTAAATGTCAGTTGGCTTTTCATAGCTGATCATTAAGAGTATCTTTACCGCACCTGTTGTCTCTAGTGAGTTGAAAACAGCAGGTCTGGGACAGGTAGCACGTCCGGTGAACAGGTCAGGGTTCCATAGCCGCAGGCAGAACAGTTGAAACTGGAGCAGCAGCACAACCAGGTGGACTGGAGACAGCAAGGAATCATCAGGCCAGGTAGTCCCGAGGCATGGTCCTCCACTCAAGTGACAGAACCCTCCTAGGGACGGCATGGAAGAGCACCAGTAAGTCAGTGACTCAACCCCCGTAATAGGGTTAGAGGCAGAGAATCCCAATGGAGAGAGGGGAACCGGCCAGGCAGAGACAGCAAGGGCAGTTCGTTGCTCCAGTGCCTTTCCATTCACCTTCACAGTCCTGGGACAGACTACACTTCAATAAAGACTTAAAGGTCGAGACCGAGTCTGCGTCTCTCACATGGATAGGCAGACCATTCCATAAAAATGGAGCTCTATAGGACAAAGCCCTGCCTCCAGCTGTTTGCTTAGAAATTCTAGGAGGCCAGCGTCTTGTGACCATAGCGTACGTGTAGATATGTACGGCAGGACCAAATCAGTCCTTCAAAACTTGAGACATTTGTGGCAATGTGTTGTGTGACAAAACTGCACATTTTAGATATACCTTTTATTGTCCCCAGCACAAGGTTCACCTGAGTAATAATCAGAGGTGGGACCAAGTCATTGTTTTACAAGTCACAAGTAAGTCACAAGTCTTAGCACTCAAGTCCCAAGTCAAGTCCCAAGATAAGACAGGCAAGTCCGAGTCAAGTCTCAAGTCAAGACTGTCAAGTCTCAAGTCAAGACCGACAAGTCTCAAGTCAAGTCTTAAGTCCAAAACTTTGAGTTTTGAGTCCTTAACAAGTCATAATGTGCTCTTCACCAAATGTTATACCATTTCATATTTTTAACAAGAGTAATAGTTAGTATATTTCATTTACGCAAATCATGAATGCTCTTAAAAATATATATATTATTACTTTCCAAATAAACTTTATATCTCCATGGAAATACATGGGTAGCCATGAGAAAGACCCCCCCCCCCCCCATAGCGATCCACTATTGAGAATTGCTATGGGGGCGCAATCGCCCAACCTTAACACACACACACACACACGGACACCCACCCACCCACCCCCACACCCTCTCTGTGTGTGGTTACAGTAGGCTAACATATGTCAATGGTTTTAGGAACAGCAGTAACATCCGTCAGGATTTAGGCTACCAACTGCCTAGCCAGTTGTAGCTCAATCTTTGGTGCAATGATCACGTTCCCGTACTGACTGACTGTGTGGAGGCTCATTGATTTAACGTTACGTTAGCCTACATGATACTAGTAAAGTAATCAAATATATAGCTGTCGGCTATATTAGCCAAGACTTACCGTTCTTTGTGCAGCTTTAAATGTCGAACAAAGTTGGAAGTTGTTGTGCCTCCACCTATCATTTTCTTCCCGCATGTTTTGCAAGTTGCAATAGGTTTTTTGTTGATACAGCGTTGTCTTTATATACCAAAATAACAATTTGGGGTATCATCTTTCCAAGGGCTCCATCTGAATTCACCCCCCGACGTTCCTCTGCACTGCCACACACAACTGTTTCTCAGCTGGCACAATTTGATTGGCTGCTGTCTGATTCAAACTGTAATCCGTTAAATGAAGAGTTGACGCGCTGCACACTTTTTTTAACAGCATAATCTTTTATATTTGGGCTTGGGGAGGGTATCAAGTCAGGTTGGGGAGGGTATCAAGTCAGGTTGGGGAGGGTATCAAGTCAGTTTGGGGAGGGTATCAAGTCAGTTTGGGGAGGCTATCAAGTCAGGTTGGGGAGGGTATCAAGTCAGGTTGGGGAGGGTATCAAGTCAGTTTGGGGAGGGTATCAAGTCAAGTTGGGGAGGGTATCAAGTCAGGTTGGGGAGGGTATCAAGTCAGGTTGGGGAGGGTATCAAGTCAGGTTGGGGAGGGTATCAAGTCAGTTTGGGGAGGCTATCAAGTCAGGTTGGGGAGGGTATCAAGTCAGTTTGGGGAGGGTATCAAGTCAGGTTGGGGAGGGTATCAAGTCAGGTTGGGGAGGGTATCAAGTCAGGTTGGGGAGGGTATCAAGTCAGGTTGGGGAGGGTATCAAGTCAGTTTGGGGAGGCTATCAAGTCAGGTTGGGGAGGGTATCAAGTCAGGATGGGGAGGGTATCAAGTCAGGTTGGGGAGGGTATCAAGTCAGTTTGGGGAGGGTATCAAGTCAGGTTGGGGAGGGTATCAAGTCAGGTTGGGGAGGGTATCAAGTCAGGTTGGGGAGGGTATCAAGTCAGGTTGGGGAGGGTATCAAGTCAGGTTGGGGAGGGTATCAAGTCAGGTTGGGGAGGGTATCAAGTCAGGTTGGGGAGGGTATCAAGTCAGGTTGGGGAGGGTATCAAGTCAGGTTGGGGAGGGTATCAAGTCAGGTTGGGGAGGGTATCAAGTCAGGTTGGGGAGGGTATCAAGTCAGTTCGAGTTAAAAGGCTCAAGTCCAAGTTAAGTCACGAGTCATTGGTGTTAAAGTCAAAGTCGAGTTGAAAACCATCATATTTGTGACTCAAGTCTGACTCAAGTCCAAGTCATGTGACTCGAGTCCACACCTTTGTAATGATCAAGCTGTTTAATCAGCTTCTTGATATGCCACACCTTTCAGATGGAGGGAGTATCTTGGTAAAGGAGAACTGCTCACTAACAGGGATGTAAACAAATTTGTGCACAAACATGGAACATTTCTGGGATCTTTTATTTCAGCTGATGAAACATGGGACCAACACTTCACATGTTGTGTTAATATTTTTGTTCAGTTTATTATTCTAATGCTATACAGTAAGTTAAGATCCATTTTTTTTTTTTTAA
>NC_092112.1:13940389-13955389 GCF_045679555.1 Salvelinus alpinus | reverse complement strand
CAAAAAGGCCTGTGGTGTTGATGGTATCCTTAATGAAATGATCAAATATACAGACAACAAATTCCAATTGGCTATACTAAAACTCTTTAACATCGTCCTTAGCTCTGGCATCTTCCCCAATATTTGGAACCAAGGACTGATCACCCCAATCCACAAAAGTGGAGACAAATTTGACCCCAATAACTACCGTGGAATATGCGTCAACAGTAACCTTGGGAAAATACTCTGCATTATCATTAACAGCAGACTCGTACATTTCCTCAATGAAAACAATGTACTGAGCAAATGTCAAATTGGCTTTTTACCAAATTACCGTACAACAGACCATGTATTCACCCTACACACCCTAATTGACAACCAAACAAACCAAAACAAAGGCAAAGTCTTCTCATGCTTTGTTGATTTCAAAAAAGCCTTCGACTCAATTTGGCATGAGGGTCTGCTATACAAATTGATGGAAAGTGGTGTTGGGGGTAAAACATACGACATTATAAAATCCATGTACACAAACAACAAGTGTGCGGTTAAAATTGGCAAAAAACACACACATTTCTTCACACAGGGTCGTGGGGTGAGACAGGGATGCAGCTTAAGCCCCACCCTCTTCAACATATATATCAACGAATTGGCGCGGGCACTAGAACAGTCTGCAGCACCCGGTCTCACCCTACTAGAATCCGAAGTCAAATGTCTACTGTTTGCTGATGATCTGGTGCTTCTGTCACCAACCAAGGAGGGCCTACAGCAGCACCTAGATCTTCTGCACAGATTCTGTCAGACCTGGTCCCTGACAGTAAATCTCAGTAAGACCAAAATAATGGTGTTCCAAAAAAGGTCCAGTCACCAGGACCACAAATTCCATCTAGACACCGTTGCCCTAGAGCACACAAAAAACTATACATACCTCGGCCTAAACATCAGCACCACAGGTAACTTCCACAAAGCTGTGAACGATCTGAGAGACAAGGCAAGAAGGGCCTTCTATGCCATCAAAAGGAACATAAATTTCAACATACCAATTAGGATCTGGCTAAAAATACTTGAATCAGTCATAGAGCCCATTGCCCTTTATGGTTGTGAGGTCTGGGGTCCGCTCACCAACCAAGATTTCACAAAATGGGACAAACACCAAATTGAGACTCTGCATGCAGAATTCTGCAAAAATATCCTCCGTGTACAACGTAGAACACCAAATAATGCATGCAGAGCAGAATTAGGCCGATACCCACTAATTATCAAAATCCAGAAAAGAGCCGTTAAATTCTACAACCACCTAAAAGGAAGCGATTCCCAAACCTTCCATAACAAAGCCATCACCTACAGAGAGATGAACCTGGAGAAGAGTCCCCTAAGCAAGCTGGTCCTAGGGCTCTGTTCACAAACACAAACACACCCCACAGAGCCCCAGGACAACAGCACAATTAGACCCAACCAAATCATGAGAAAACAAAAAGATAATTACTTGACACATTGGAAAGAATTAACAAAAAAACAGAGCAAACTAGAATGCTATTTGGCCCTAAACAGAGAGTACACAGTGGCAGAATACCTGACCACTGTGACTGACCCAAACTTAAGGAAAGCTTTGACTATGTACAGACTCAGTGAGCATAGCCTTGCTATTGAGAAAGGCCGCCGTAGGCAGACATGGCTCTCAAGAGAAGACAGGCTATGTGCACACTGCCCACAAAATGAGGTGGAAACTGAGCTGCACTTCCTAACCTCCTGCCCAATGTATGACCATATTAGAGAGACATATTTCCCTCAGATTACACAGATCCACAAAGAATTCGAAAACAAATCCAATTTTGATAAACTCCCATATCTACTGGGTGAAATTCCACAGTGTGCCATCACAGCAGCAAGATTTGTGACCTGTTGCCACAAGAAAAGGGCAACCAGTGAAGAACAAACACCACTGTAAATACAACCCATATTTATGTTTATTTATTTTAACTTGTGTGCTTTAACCATTTGTACATTGTTACAACACTGCATATATATAATATGACATTTGTAATGTCTTTATTGTTTTGAAACTTCTGTATGTGTAATGTTTACTGTTCATTTTTATTGTTTATTTGACTTTTGTATATTACCTACCTCACTTGCTTTGGCAATGTTAACACATGTTTCCCATGCCAATAAAGCCCCTTGAATTGAATTGAATTGAATTGAATTGAGCGAGAGGGATGTCAGGTTAAGGAAGTGAACATTTTATTATTGGAGTTCAATTTGAAACGCAATTGTTTTTATGTCCCTCCTTTTACATTTTTACCTCTTGATTTTCTACTGGGGGTAATAAAGAAGAAAGGTGTAAATGAAGGGAGAGAATGGGGAAGAAATCAAGCAATTAAAATCAAACTGTCCGTGTTTTTGATGGCTGGTCTTGATCTGTTCTGCTACATACGACTGTGTGAGGGGAGAACTGACAGG
The DNA here is from genome assembly GCF_045679555.1 of Salvelinus alpinus. Classification (NCBI taxonomy): domain Eukaryota; kingdom Metazoa; phylum Chordata; class Actinopteri; order Salmoniformes; family Salmonidae; genus Salvelinus; species Salvelinus alpinus. The sequence continues at coordinate 13,952,953 of NC_092112.1, read as the reverse complement.
CCTTGTGTTTTCAGAACATATCTAGGTGGAACGATTAAAGCATAGACAGGATGCATAGGAATAGCTTTTATGAAGCTGGGATTGGTACAAGAGGAGGTTGGTTTACTACTATTGCAGAGGGTCAAACCAAATCTATTACAACTGAATATATGTATTATTACAGGCTTCTGTGTTTAACCTTTGACCCACCACTTACAGTAAATAATTATACCCTAAATGTAGGCCTGTGCTATGACTGTAGCATGGTAGCGAAAGCATATTCACCATTCACACCAACTAGATCTGTTCACACTGTTATTGAACAGCTACCACGTGACTTTAATAAGAAGACTCTATGACGTGATACAGCACATATTAAACACTTTATCATCGAACCCTGCAGACCAAACGTCTCATGCTTTATGTGCTAAAACATACGTTATGCCTAGACTTTGAGCAAGTGCACTAAAAGTCTGCAAAGTTTCTCTTCTCCTCGATAACAAAATACCATTAGCTGCTGTCACATACAGGAGAAGAGAGATTCTTTTATTTATTGAAATGAGATTGAAATGATAAATCTCCCTCCCCTGTTAAAACAGAGAGACTCATAAGCCTGGTGTGGGTGATAGGGATTAGACAGGATGGAAGGATGAGAAGGAGAGAGGAGGGAGATGAAGAAGGAAGGATGGAGAGAGAGAGAGAGAGAGAGAGAGAGAGAGAGAGAGAGAGAGAGAGAGAGAGAGAGAGAGAGAGAGAGAGAGAGAGAGAGAGAGAGAGAGAGAGAGAGAGAGAGATGAATAAAGAGTGAGATGGAAAGATAGTGAAAGAAAGAGATGAAGCGGAGAGACGGAGTGAAGCGAGAGAGAAATTCATAATTCATAATAAAACAAAAGGTGTCATGGAGAAACATCACTGATATTAAAATCAGAGGCAGACAGATCTATATGAAAAATGCAGATTTGAAAATGCAAATAAGTACGTCGTCGCCCGAGGGGGGGGGGGGGGGGGGATTCAAAGATAGGGTGACAACACCAAGAGAAAGACATTCATATGGAGCTTTGATGTTTTTTGGAATGTAATTTATGCGACTGACATACACAATTCACCGAAATAAAGCTGCTGAAAATAATGTTTTTATACCGTAGTGTGTTTCTCCTGGTTTTATTTCAAGTCACACAAACCTTTACAAACGTACATCTCAAATGTTTTGTTTTTCAATTATTTCTTGTCATCTCATTTAGTTTAGTTCAATATTCAAACAAATATGACAGCGTTATCACTGGCAAAACAATGCTATTACACATGGAAATCCATGTTATAACGCATTTGAGCTAAATGACAAAATTATAATTTAAAGGCAAAATTGGCCTCAATACCAATACCGCACACATCTAGACATGTGAATATGGTAGGCAATATACAAGTAAGCCAACAGACAGAGTGTCACAGTGTTTAGATGACTTAAGGTCACTGTGAAACCATTTCTGAGAAGGCCACAATAGAACTTCCCACAGCGGCTTTTAGTCAGACCTAAAGTGCAGCCATCCCCTTCCAATCTAACCCTCCATTCATTCTTACATCTCTCTATCCCACCATCCCTCTAGTCTTCCATCCCTCTGGACTTCCATCCCTCTAGTCTTCCATCCCTCTAGTCTTCCATCCCTCTAGTCTTCCATCCCTCTAGTCTTCCATCCCTCTAGTCTTCCATCCCTCTAGTATTCCATCCTTCCATTACTCCACTTCCCTTTCCATCAAACCTTTCAGCTTGAGGTCAGGCTCTGTTTTCCCCTGCTTCTTACAAGCCACCAACAGACTCAACGTTGAGATAAATGAAGGGGGCAGAAATGGAGGGATGGAGGGAGGGAGGGAGGGTAGAGGGAAAACAGTCTGTCTGTCTGTTTGTCTGTCTGTCTGTCTGTCTGTCTGTCTGTCTGTCTGTCTGTCTGTCTGTCTGTCTGTCTGTCTGTCTGTCTGTCTGTCTGTCTGTCTGTCTGTCTGTCACTCCTATTTGTCCATCTTCTCCCTCTCTTTTCATCCAGCCCACTCAGGCTGCTGTGTACGGTCCAGTGTCATGGGACTAACCTGGTCTACTGTCATCTTCTATAGGTAGAGACTAACCTGGTCTACTGTCATCTTCTATAGCTAGAGACATGAGACTAACCTGATCTACTGTCATCTTCTATAGCTAGAGACATGAGACTAACCTGGTCTACTGTCATCTTCTATAACTAGAGACATGAGACTAACCTGGTCTACTGTCATCTTCTATAACTAGAGACATGAGACTAACCTGGTCTACTGTCATCTTCTATAACTAGAGACATGAGACTAACCTGGTCTACTGTCATCTTCTATAGATAGAGACATGAGACTAACCTGGTCTACTGTCATCTTCTATAACTAGAGACATGAGACTAACCTGGTCTACACACACACACACACACACACACACACACACACACACACACACACACACACACACACACACACACACACACACACACACACACACACACACACACACACACACACACACACACACACACACACACAGACCAGACAGGAAGATATATTATACTGTAACAGACCAGACAGGAAGAGATATTATACTGTAACAGACCAGATAGGAAGAGATATTATACTGTAACAGACCAGACAGGAAGAGATATTACACTGTAACAGACCAGACAGGAAGAGATATTATACTGTAACAGACCAGACAGGAAGAGATATTATACTGTAACAGACCAGACAGAAGGATATATTATATTGTAACAGACCAGACAGGAAGAGATATTATACTGTGACAGACCAGACAGGAAGAGATATTATACTGGTACAGACCAGACAGGAAGAGATATTACACTGTAACAGATCAGACAGGAAGAGATAGTATACTGTAACAGACCAGACAGGAAGAGATATTATACTGTAACAGACCAGACAGGAAGAGATATTATACTGTAACAGACCAGACAGGAAGAGATATTATACTGTAACAGACCAGACAGGAAGAGATATTTTACTGTAACAGACCAGACAGGAAGAGATATTATACTGTAACAGACCAGATAGGAAGAGATATTATACTGTAACAGACCAGACAGGAAGAGATATTATACTGTAACAGACCAGACAGGAAGAGATATTATACTGTAACAGACCAGACAGGAAGAGATATTATACTGTTACAGACCAGACAGGAATAGATATTACACTGTGACAGACCAGACAGGAAGAGATATTATACTGTAACAGACCAGACAGGAAGAGATATTATACTGTAACAGACCAGACAGGAAGAGATATTATACTGTAACAGACCAGACAGGAAGAGATATTATACTGTAACAGACCAGACAGGAAGAGATATTATACTGTGACAGACCAGACAGGAAGAGATATTATACTGTAACAGACCAGACAGGAAGATATATTATACTGTGACAGACCAGACAGGAAGAGATATTACACTGTTACAGACCAGACAGGAAGAAATATTACACTGTGACAGACCAGATAGGGAGAGATATTATACTGTGACAGACCAGACAGGAAGAGATATTATAATGTAACAGACCAGACAGGAAGAGATATTATACTGTAACAGACCAGACAGGAAGAGAAATTATACTGTAACAGACCAGACAGGAAGATATATTATACTGTAACAGACCAGACAGGAAGAGATATTATACTGTAACAGACCAGACAGGAAGAGATATTATACTGTGACAGACCAGACAGGAAGAGATATTATACTGTAACAGACCAGACAGGAAGAGATATTATACTGTAACAGACCAGACAGGAAGAGATATTATACTCTAACAGACCAGACAGGAAGAGATATTATACTGTGACAGACCAGACAGGAAGAGATATTATACTGTAACAGACCAGACAGGAAGAGATATTATACTGTAACAGACCAGATAGGAAGATATATTATACTGTAACAGACCAGACAGGAAGAGATATTATACTGTAACAGACCAGACAGGAAGAGATATTACACTGTAACAGACCAGACAGGAAGAGATATTATACTGTAACAGACCAGATAGGAAGATATATTATACTGTAACAGACCAGACAGGAAGAGATATTATACTGTAACAGACCAGACAGGAAGAGATATTATACTGTGACAGATCAGACAGGAAGAGATATTATACTGTAACAGACCAGACAGGAAGAGATATTACACTGTGACAGACCAGACAGGAAGAGATATTATACTGTAACAGACCAGACAGGAAGAGATATTATACTGTAACAGACTAGACAGGAAGATATATTATACTGTGACAGACCAGACAGGAAGAGATATTATACTGTGACAGACCAGACAGGAGGATATATTATACTGTAACAGACCAGACAGGAAGAGATATTATACTGTGACAGACCAGACAGGAAGAGATATTATACTGTAACAGACCAGACAGGAAGAGATATTATACTGTAACAGACCAGACAGGAAGAGATATTATACTGTAACAGACCAGACAGGAAGAGATATTACACCGTGACAGATCAGACAGGAAGAGATATTATACTGTTACAGACCAGACAGGAAGAGATATTACACTGTGACAGATCAGACAGGAAGAGATATTATACTGTTACAGACCAGACAGGAAGAGATATTACACTGTGACAGACCAGACAGGAAGAGATATTATACTGTTACAGACCAGACGGGAAGAGATATTACACTGTGACAGACCAGACAGGAAGAGATATTATACTGTAACAGACCAGACAGGAAGAGATATGAAAAGATAAAGACATTTAAATGAACAAATCAGTCCATTGTTTCTGTTATAGATGCAGTGTGACACAATTCTGATAAAATGTATATGAATGGAGCATTGTACTATATGAAAATAATACATTGCAGAGGGAAACCACCAAACAACTAATTAAAGTTCCACCAGAATACCAAATAAAGTTCCACCAGACGACTAATTAAAGTTCCACCAGAATACTAAATAAAGTTCCACCAGACGACTAATTAAAGTTCCACCAGAATACTAAATAAAGTTCCACCAGACGACTAATTAAAGTTCCACCAGACTACTAAATAAAGTTCCACCAGACGACTAATTAAAGTTCCACCAGAATACTAAATAAAGTTCCACCAGACGACTAATTAAAGTTCCACCAGAATACTAAATAAAGTTCCACCAGACGACTAATTAAAGTTCCACCAGACTACTAAATAAAGTTCCACCAGACACCTAATTAAAGTTCCACCAGACTACTAAATAAAGTTCCACCTGACCAATAATTAAAGTTCCACCAGAGTACTAAATAAAGTTCCACCTGACCACTAATTAAAGTTCCACCATACTACTAAATAAAGTTCCACCTGACCACTAATTAAAGTTCATCCAGACTACTAAATAAAGTTCCACCTGACCACTAATTAAAGTTCCACCAGACGACTAATTAAAGTTCCACCAAACGACTAATTAATGTTCCACCAGAATGCTAATTAAGGTTCCACCTGACCACTAAATTAAATTCCACCAGACTACTAAATAAAGTTCCACCTGACCACTAATTAAAGTTCCACCAGACTACTAAATAAAGTTCCACCAGACTACTAAATAAAGTTCCACCAGACTACTAATTAAAGTTTCACCAGACTACTAAATTAAATTCCACCAGACTACTAAATAAAGTTCCACCTGACTACTAATTAAAGTTCCACCAGACTACTAAATAAAGTTCCACCAGACGACTAAATAAAGTTCCACCAGACGACTAATTAAAGTTCCACCAGACTACTAAATAAAGTTCCACCAACTACTAAATAAAGTTCCACCAGACTACTAATTAAAGTTCCACCAGACTACTAAATAAAGTTCCACCAGACGACTAAATAAAGTTCCACCAGACTACTAAATAAAGTTCGACCAGACTACTAAATAAAGTTCCACCAGACTACTAAATAAAGTTCCACCAGACTACGAATTAAAGTTCCACCAGACTACTAAATAAAGTTCCACCAGACGACTAAATAAAGTTCCACCAGACGACTAAATAAAGTTCCACCAGACTACTAAATAAAGTTCCACCAGACAACTAATTAAAGTTCCACCAGACGACTAATTAAAGTTCCACCAGACTACTAAATAAAGTTCCACCAGACTACTAATTAAAGTTCCACCAGATGACTAATTAAAATTCAGCCAGACTACTAATTAAAGTTCCACCAGACTAATAAATACAGTTCCACCAGACTACTAAATACAGTTCCACCAGACTAATAAATACAGTTCCACCAGACTAAATACATTTCCACCAGACTACTAAATACAGTTCCACCAGACTACTAAATACAGTTCCACCAGACTACTAAATACATTTCCACCAGACTACTAAATACAGTTCCACCAGACTACTAAATAAAGTTCCACCAGACTACTAAATAAAGTTCGACCAGACTACTAAATAAAGTTCCACCAGACTACTAAATAAAGTTCCACCAGACTACGAATTAAAGTTCCACCAGACTACTAAATAAAGTTCCACCTGACTACTAATTAAAGTTCCACCAGACTACTAAATAAAGTTCCACCAGACGACTAAATAAAGTTCCACCAGACGACTAATTAAAGTTCCACCAGACTACTAAATAAAGTTCCACCAACTACTAAATAAAGTTCCACCAGACTACTAATTAAAGTTCCACCAGACTACTAAATAAAGTTCCACCAGACGACTAAATAAAGTTCCACCAGACTACTAAATAAAGTTCGACCAGACTACTAAATAAAGTTCCACCAGACTACTAAATAAAGTTCCACCAGACTACGAATTAAAGTTCCACCAGACTACTAAATAAAGTTCCACCAGACGACTAAATAAAGTTCCACCAGACTACTAAATAAAGTTCCACCAGACTACTAAATAAAGTTCCACCAGACAACTAATTAAAGTTCCACCAGACGACTAATTAAAGTTCCACCAGACTACTAAATAAAGTTCCACCAGACTACTAATTAAAGTTCCACCAGATGACTAATTAAAATTCAGCCAGACTACTAATTAAAGTTCCACCAGACTGCTAATTAAAGTTCCACCAGACTGCTAAATAAAGTTCCACCTGACAACTAATTAAAGTTCCACCAGAGTACTAATTAAAGTTCCACCAGACTGCTAATTAAAGTTCCACCTGACCACTAAATTAAATTCCACCAGACGACTAAATAAAGTTCCACCAGACGACTAAATAAAGTTCCACCAGACTACTAAATAAAGTTCCACCAGATGACTAATTAAAGTTCCACCAGATGACTAATTAAAGTTCCACCAGACTACTAAATAAAGTTCCACCAGACTACTAATTAAAGTTCCACCAGATGACTAATTAAAATTCTGCCAGACTACCAAATAAAGTTCCACCAGACCACTAATTAAATTCCACCAGACTACTAAAAAAAGTTCCACCTGACTACTAAATAAAGTTCCACCTGACCACTAATTAAAGTTCCACCAGACCATTAATTAAAGTTCCACCAGACTACTAAATTAAGTTCCACCAGACTATTAATTAAAGTTCCACCAGACTACTAATTAAAGTTCCACCAGACTATTTATTAAAGTTCCACCAGACTACTAAATAAAGTTCCACCTGACTATTTATTAAAGTTCCACCAGACTACTAATTAAAGTTCCACCAGACTACTAAATACAGTTCCACCAGACTAATAAATACAGTTCCACCAGACTACTAAATACAGTTCCACCAGACTAATAAATACAGTTCCACCAGACTAAATACATTTCCACCAGACTACTAAATACAGTTCCACCAGACTACTAAATACAGTTCCACCAGACTACTAAATACATTTCCACCAGACTACTAAATACAGTTCCACCAGACTACTAAATACAGTTCCACCAGACTAAATACATTTCCACCAGACTACTAAATACAGTTCCACCAGACTACTAAATACAGTTCCACCAGACTACTAAATACAGTTCCACCAGACTACTAAATACAGTTCCACCAGACTAAATACATTACCACCAGACTACTAAATACAGTTCCACCAGACTACTAAATACAGTTCCACCAGACTACTAAATACAGTTCCACCAGACTAAATACATTTCCACCAGACTACTAAATACAGTTCCACCAGACTACTAAATACAGTTCCACCAGACTACTAAATACAGTTCCACCAGACTACTAAATACAGTTTCACCAGACTACTAATTAAAGTTCCACCAGACTACTAAATACAGTTCCACCAGACTAATAAATACAGTTCCACCAGACTACTAAATACAGTTCCACCAGACTACTAAATACAGTTCCACCAGACTACTAAATACAGTTCCACCAGACTAAATACAGTTCCACCAGACTACTAAATACAGTTCCACCAGACTAAATACAGTTCCACCAGACTACTAAATACAGTTCCACCAGACTAAATACAGTTCCACCAGACTACTAAATACATTTTCAACTGGACTGCTGATTAAATATTTGTTTGCCTTCTTTACTTTCTTTACCGAAGTTAAATACAAATATTTTTTGTACTTTATTTTCTGTAGACGTAAATCTGTAAAGGAAAATCCATGGCAGGAAATCCTTCCCAAATCCTTAGAAAATCCAATAATATTTGCATAGAGCTTAAAACATGCAAAGTCCCTGAGTATGAATTAATCTGGAAAGCCGTGGTTTTGGTTCAGCAATAAAAGGGATTGTGACTGAGAGGTTTCATTCCTTCAGCTACAGCCTGAAGGCGGTCTCATCGCCTCTAAGTTAGTGAGGAAATTCAACAAAAAAGACTGTAAGGTACCAGAGATGTCCGTTTTCCTATGTTCCGTAGCTGCTTCAGTTTTTGACGAATCGGTTTGACTGGTACTGTGTGTGTGCTGGCCCTTCTCAAAAGTAATATTAGTGTACTGTATCTCATTCATTGGAAGTTGAGTGTGTGTTTATTTTAATACCAGAGAAGTCAAGGCCAAGGCCATCGATAGTTTATACAGTATCTATATATATATCAGTAGAATATCAAACATAGAATACCAAACACAATGTATATCTTTTTTTTATTGTCACATGCTTGGTAAACAACAGGTGTGGACTAACAGTGAAAGGCGTACTTACAGGCCCTTCACAACAATGAAGAGTTAAGGAAAACAGAGAAATAATCCAAAAGTAAAACACGTAATGATAAAATTAATAACATATACACAGTGAGTAACGATAACTTGGCTATATACACTGAACTGAAATATAAACGCAACATGTATCAATTTTTAAGATTTTACTGAGTTACAGTTCATGTAAGTAAATCAGTCAATTGAAATACATTCATTAGGCCCTAATTTATGTATTTCACATGACTGGGAATACAGACATGCATCTGTTGGTCACAGATACCTTTAAATAAAAGGTAGGGATGTGGATCAGAAACCAGTCAGTATCTGGTGTGTCCACCATTTGCCTCATGCAGAGCGACACATCTCCTTCACATAGAGTTGACCAGGCTGTTGATTGTGGCCTGTGGAATGTTGTCCCACTCCTCTTCAATGGCTGGGTGAAGTTGCTAGATATTGGCGGGTACTGGAACACGCTGTCGTACACATCAATCCAGAGCATCCCAAACATGCTCATTGGTTGACATGTCTGGTGGGTATGCAGGCCATGGAAGAACTAGGGCATTTTCAGCTTCCAGGAATTGTGTACAGATCCTTGTGACATGGAGACGTGTATTATCATGCTGAAACATGAGGCGGATGAATGGCACGACAATGGGCCTCAGGATCTCGTCACGGTATCTCTAGGCATTCAAACTGCCATCGATAAAATGCAATTGTGTTTGTTTTCCGTAGCTTATGCCTGCCCGTACCATAACCCCACCACCAACATGGAGCACTCTGTTCACAACGTTGACATCAGCAAACTGCTCGCCAACACGATGCCATCTGCCATCTGCCCGTACAGTCGAAACCAGGATTCATCCGTGAAGAGCAGTGGTGTAAAGTACTGAAGTAAAAATACTTTCAAGTACTACTTAAGAAGTTTTTGTTGGGTATCTGTACTTTACTATCTATATTTTTGACAACTTTTACTTCACTACATTACTAAAGAAAACAATGTACTTTTTACTCTATACATTTTCCCTGACACCCAAAAGTACTTGTCACATTTTGAATGCTTAGCAGGACAGGAAAATGGTCCAATTCACACATTTATCAAGAGAACATCCCTGGTCATCCCTAATGCCTCTGATCTGGCAGACTCACTTATCACAAATGCTTAGTTTGTAAATTATGTCTGAGTGTTGGAGTGTACCCCTGGCTATCCGTCAATAAAAAAAACAAGAAAATATGCCGCCTAATATAAGGAATCTGAAATGATTTATACTTTTACTTTTGATACTTAAGTATATTTAAAACCAAATACTTTTAGACTTTTACTCAAGTAGTATTTTAATGTGTGACTTTCCCTTTTACTTGAGTAATTTTCCATTAAGGTGTCTCTACTTTTACTACAGTATGACATTTGGGTAGTTTTTCCACTGCTGGTGAAGAGCACACTTCTCCAGCATCCCAGCCTAAAACCCCAAACAGCAAGCAACACAGATGTAGAAACACGGTGGCTAGGAAAAACTCCCTAGAAAGGCAGGAACCTAAGCAATCATTGACCTTCTGGTTACAGTAAAGTACAGTAAAGTACAGTAAAGTACAGTGTCTATATTAACAATACAAACAAAAGTCATCATTTGAAAAACCCACCCACTAACCAACCAAGACCCATGATCCTCGGAACCGACTCTAAACAAACACCTCCTAGAGAACATAACCCTAAACACAACGGTGTTGGCCGATATTCATGTTGAAGTGCTCTCTACGTCGACACAGATGCTTTTCATACACCATTAATTGCCTGAATAGTTTGTCTGCTAAATTCCTAATGTGCTATAAATTCTGTTTTTGTTTTTACAGTGTTGACAGCATAGAACACTGTAAGCATGTGCTTGAAACCTTGGAACAGCCAACGTCAGCTGAGCTGAAAGACAAAACCACTATGCTCTCCTCGTTTGCTCTCTCTCTCTCTCTCTCTCTCTCTCTCTCTCTCTCTCTCTCTCTCTCTCTCTCTCTCTCTCTCTCTCTCTCTCTCTATCTTTCTCTCTATCTTTCTCTTTCTCTTTCTCTGGCTCTCTCTCTGGCTCTCTCTCTGGCTCTCTCTCTGGCTCTCTCTCTGGCTCTTTCTCTGGCTCTCTCTCTGTCTCTCTTTCTCTCTCTCTGGCTCTCAATTAAATTAAATTAAATTCAATTCAAGGGGCTTTATTGGCATGGGAAACATGTGTTAACATTGCCAAAGCAAGTGAGGTAGATAATATACAAAAGTGAAATAAACAATACAAATTAACAGTAAACATTACACATACAGAAGTTTCAAAACAAAAAAGACATTACAAATGTCATATTATATATATACAGTGTTGTAACAATGTACAAATGGTTAAAGCACACAAGTTAAAATAAATAAGCATAAATATGGGTTGTATTTACAATGGTGTTTGTTCTTCAATGGTTGCCCTTTTCTTGTGGCAACAGGTCACAAATCTTGCTGCTGTGATGGCACACTGTGGAATTTCACCCAGTAGATATGGGAGTTTATCAAAATTGGATTTGTTTTTGAATTCTTTGTGGATCTGTGTAATCTGAGGGAAATATGTCTCTCTAATATGGTCATACATTGGGCAGGAGGTTAGGAAGTGCAGCTCAGTTTCCACCTCACTTTCACTTTCTCTATCTCTGGCTCTCTGCTTCTCTCTCTCAATCTATATCTCTCTCTCTGGCTCTCAATTCAATTCAATTTAAGGGGCTTTATTGGCATGGGAAACATGTGTTAACATTGCCAAAGCAAGTGAGGTAGATAATATACAAAAGTGAAATAAACAATAAAAATTAACAGTAAACATTTCACATACAGAAGTTTCAAAAGAATAAAGACATTTATTTATCTCTGTCTCTCTCTCTCTCTGTCTCTCTCTCTCTCTCTCTCTCTCTCTCTCTCTCTCTCTCTCTCTCTCTCTCTCTCTCTCTCTCTCTCTCTCTCTCTCTCTCTCTCTCTCTCTCTCTCTATCTTTCTCTTTCTCTCTCTCTGGCTCTCTCTCTGGCTCTCTCTCTGGCTCTCTCTCTGGCTCTCTCTCTGGCTCTTTCTCTGGCTCTTTCTCTGGCTCTCTCTCTGTCTCTCTTTCTCTCTCTCTGGCTCTCTCTCTCTGGCTCTCTCAATTCAATTCAATTCAATTCAAGGGGCTTTATTGGCATGGGAAACATGTGTTAACATTGCCAAAGCAAGTGAGGTAGATAATATACAAAAGTGAAATAAACAATACAAATTAACAGTAAACATTACACATACAGAAGTTTCAAAACAATAAAGACATTACAAATGTCATATTATATATATACAGTGTTGTAACAATGTACAAATGGTTAAAGCACACAAGTTAAAATAAATAAACATAAATATGGGTTGTATTTACAATGGTGTTTGTTCTTCACTGGTTGCCCTTTTCTTGTGGCAAC
>NC_092112.1:13917889-13935389 GCF_045679555.1 Salvelinus alpinus | reverse complement strand
TAGCGGAGTAGAGGAGTAAAGGAGTAGCGGAGTAGAGGAGTAGAGGAGTAGAGGAGTAGCGGAGTAGAGGAGTAGAGGAGTAGCGGAGTAAAGGAGTAGAGGAGTAGAGGAGTAGAGGGGTAGAGGGGTAGAGGGGTAGAGGGGTAGAGGAGTAGCGGAGTAGAGGAGTAGAGGAATAGAGGAGTAGCGGAGTAGAGGAGTAGAGGAGTAGAGGAGTAGAGGAGTAGCGGAGTAGCGGAGTAGAGGAGTAGAGGAGTAGAGGAGTAGAGGAGTAGAGGAGTAGAGGAGTAGAGGAGTAGCGGAGTAGAGGAGTAGAGGAGTAGAGGAGTAGCGGAGTAGCGGAGTAGAGGAGTAAAGGAGTAGAGGAGTAGCGGAGTAGAGGAGTAGAGGAGTAGAGGAGTAGCGGAGTAGCGGAGTAAAGGAGTAGAGGAGTAGAGGAGTAGAGGAGTAGAGGAGTAGAGGAGTAGCGGAGTAGAGGGGTAGAGGGGTAGAGGAGTAGCGGAGTAGAGGAGTAGAGGAGTAGAGGAGTAGAGGAGTAGCGGAGTAGCGGAGTAGAGGAGTAGAGGAGTAGAGGAGTAGAGGAGTAGAGGAGTAGCGGAGTAGAGGAGTAGAGGAGTAGAGGAGTAGAGGAGTAGCAGAGTAGAGGAGTAGAGGAGTAGAGGAGTAGCGGAGTAGCGGAGTAGAGGAGTAGCGGAGTAGAGGAATAGAGGAGTAGCGGAGTAGAGGAGTAGAGGAGTAGCGGAGTAGAGGAGTAGAGGAGTAGCGGAGTAGAGGAGTAGAGGAGTAGCGGAGTAGCGGAGTAGCGGAGTAGAGGAGTAGAGGAGTAGAGGAGTAGCGGAGTAGAGGAGTAGAGGAGTAGTGGAGTAGAGGAGTAGAGGAGTAGCGGAGTAGAGGAGTAGCGGAGTAGAGGAGTAGAGGAGTAGCGGATTAGAGGAGTAGAGGAGTAGAGGAGTAGAGGAGTAGAGGAGTAGAGGAGTAGAGGAGTAGAGGAGTAGCGGAGTAGAGGAGTAGAGGAGTAGAGGAGTAGCGGAGTAGAGGAGTAGAGGAGTAGAGGAGTAGAGGAGTAGCGGAGTAGAGGAGTAGAGGAGTAGAGGAGTACCGCCTGTCTCTCTGAATAAAGACAGGCTCTGCTCTTTCTATCCTGGAAAAATGCAGAAAGAAATTCCTGCGTAGATAAAGCATTCAGCATACAGCCGTCTGAAATCTATCTTTCCACTCATTTGCCATTCCTCAAATCTCACATGAAACAATGACAGCATGCTTCTCCTTCCTATGCAATTACAGTAAAATGGGGTGTGATGGGTTACATACCAAGCGTGTATAATACAATTATATGTCAATGTACTGTATAATTAAATAATAATTTAAATGATCAAGCTATTTTACACCTTGAGTTGTTATCTTTGATATGATTACGGGGGTGAGGGTTCGTTGGTCAAATGTTAAATGATTCTCTCGCTCAAGAGCTGGTTAATTCACGGTAAAATTATGGTTTTGGGTAGACCAAGGCAGTCGACCTACGTCATCATGTTAATTTGAGTTCTATGGAGGGAACAAGGATTTATTGAGTTTGAAATCCCGACACTGGGTCTATGGATGGAATTGGTAATGGGGATAATCTGAAATCTAGATTAGTAGATGGTGAACGGTTTGATAATCTAATCCTAATTCTGTTGGGATGGTCTGATAAGAGCTTGATGATCTTGTTCCTAGGGACCACTAGCAGTTTCTCTGGACCTCCCCGCAAGGCCTGAGTTTTTTGGAATAGACAACTGTCCTGTATAGGCTCCCTGAACCTGCATGACATGAGCCATTCTCGCTCTCTCCCAGTTTGGATAGAAAGTTGTTGTGTGTAAAACCAGTCTATTAATAACAAATAATACAGTCAGTCCACCCTCAAAACATTAACATACTATGGATGTTTAATTATGTAGTGTAGCCTACACTCTATAGCTATATAAAGTATTTAGCTGTTATTTATAAACTTTTAAATAAAAATTACACATCAAAAAAGTAGTCGGTTTGAGTATAAATTCAGCCACTATTTACTGTTGAACTCAGCGTGTTTTGTCTGGCTAATAGCCGACACACATGGGCTGCAATATTCAAGGTCAATTCAATGAAATAAAATGAAATCCAACTTGAGAGACTCCTCTGGTCTCCTTTTTTATTGTGTAAATGTTTTTTTTCTATGTAAAGGCCTATAGTGGGCGTCTCAAAACTCTACAAAGAACTACCTGAGAAACATTAGGCTTTCGGTTTGACATGCTCCTCAGAACACCTGAGTGAGCTCCACTCGTTGCGTTGGCGCCGTTGTAGCGACCACGGAATTTGTTCACTGATATCCCCTTATTCTTTCAATCAGTTCCATTTGTTATTTTTCAAGGCCTGAAGCACCTTTTCAGTTACATTCCTAAAGCCCAAGAAACAAACACTTCCTAGTACCGATGGACATTAAAAAGGTTTATGAATTACTTTTTGGAGGGATACTGTCAGAATACACATTACCAGTCAAAACTCATTCCAGGGTTTTTCTTTATTTTTACTATTTTCTACATTGTAGAACAATAGTCAAGACATCAAAACTATGAAATAACACATATGGAATCATATAGTAACCAAATCAAATATATTTTTACAATTTTGATTTTTCCAAGTAGCCACCCTTTGCCTTGAAGACAGCTTTGCACACTCTTGGCGTTCTCTCAACCAGCTTCATGAGGTAGTCACATGGAAAGCATTTCAATTAACAGGTATGCCTTGTTAAAAGTTCATTTCTGGAATTTCTTTCCTTTTTAAAGCATTTGAGACAGTCAGTTGTGTTGTGCCAAGCTAGGGGTGGACAGGACGACTGCACCGTATTGAGGGGAGGATGGATGGGGCCATGTATCGCGAGATCTTGGCTAGGAACATCCTTCCCTCAGTAAGAGCATTGAAGATGGGTCGTGGCTGGGTCTTCCAGCATGACAACGACCCGAAACAGACAGCCAGGGCAACTAAGGAGTGGCTCTGTAAGAAGCATCTCAAGGTCCTGGAGTGGCCTAGCCAGTCTCCAGACCTGAACCCAATAGAAAATCATTTGGAGGGAGCTGAAAGTCCGTATTGCCCAGCGACAGCCCCGAAACCTGAAGGATCTGGAGAAGGTCTGTATGGAGGAGTGGGCCAAAATCCCTGCTGCAGTGTGTGCAAACCTGGTCAAGAACTACAGGAAACGTATGATCTCTGTAATTGCAAACAAAGGTTTCTGTACCAAATATTAGGTTCTGCTTTTCTGATGTATCAAATACATATGTCATGCAATAAAATGCTAATTAATTACTTAAAAATCATACAATGTGATTTTCTGGATTTTTGAGATTTGAGATTCCGTCTCTCACAGTTGAAGTGTACCTATGATAAAAATTACAGACCTCTACATGCTTTGTAAGTAGGAAAACCTGCAAAATCGGCAGTGTATCAAATACTTGTTCTCCCCACTGTATACATGACAGATGCATGGGGCCCCGGAACACGTGCCCCTCCTGGGCTACGTGGGTGTCCAGTGTGCCAGTGCTAGGTACCCACAGTGTTGTGTTCTAGTCCCAGCCCACTACTATCACATCTGATTCAGCTAATTAACAATCATCAAACCCTTGAAAAGTTCAATCAAGCGTCTTAGGGCTGGATTGGGCTGGAATAAAAGCCTGCACACCCTGCAGCTCTTCAGAACCATATGTGAAGAAGCCTACCTTGACGTCCTCATCACTGGGTTCGGAAAACTATAAATTGATTGGAGAGCTTCTAGAGATTCCATATGAAACGCATCATCACAATTCCGCGGGACGACAAAGACATTCCTTCTCGTTGGTTCTCTGGGACGTTCTGTGTCTTCCTGTGAGAACCTGACTGATGCTTCCCCGCTGGCAATGCCCCCCCCCCCCTCCAGATAATAAACGTATGATAAGAGCAATGACAGGAGGATCCGGGGAACATAACATGCAAACCAACTAACGATTCAATGGCCTCTCTAAATTCACTACCACACACCCCTTAATCATTGACACTGTGCTGTATAGCCTGCGTCTCAATATCAGTAGCTATGAGCCCTGGTCAACAGTAGTGCACCACCTAGGGAACGTAACCAGATCCTCGGCACGGTGTGAGGTTGGCTGATGAAAGAGGGGCCTCGTTTATTGACCATTTTTTGATGGACCGTCAGATGTTTCGAAATGTAAATCGCTAGGGAGGGTGGCGAGGTGTTGTTGAGGCGTTGTCAAGGCGTTGTCAAGGAAGAAAGGAAAGACGGAGAGGAAAAGAGCCCTAGCTCTCAGGAGGATTAGCGATTAAAAGGCACTGCCATCTCAGGCAGAAGTGTGTGTGTCTGTGTGTGTGTGTGTGGGGGGGAGGGGGGGGGGGTGAGTCTATGCATATGTGTACCACCCCAGTCAGAAGACGCCATCAGTCGACATGTGTCAAACGACTGGCTTGATTTATCCTTGGAGGTAAAAGAAAAAGAGTCGAGCATCTCTCTCTCATCTCAGATCACAATCTCACCGACGCCCTTATTCTGTCAACGCCCTCTTGATGCTCTTGATGCTTACCGTCAGAGATCGGCTCTTTTGTAGTGTGCCTTGCTGCTAAGGATGTTGCGGATGCTGCTGCCGCTGCGGCGTTCCCCTCCTCTGCATATGAACAAGCAGGCAGGGGGGAAGGAAGGAGATGAAGAGCAGGAGGAGGAGGAGTACAGGGCTTGGATGAGGAGGGGCTGGGATGAGGAGGATGAGGAGGGGGCTGGGATGAGGAGGATGAGGAGGGGTCTGGGATGAGGAGGATGAGGAGGGGCTGGGATGAGGAGGATGAGGAGGGGTCTGGGATGAGGAGGATGAGGAGGGGTCTGGGATGAGGAGGATGAGGAGGGGCTGGGATGAGGAGGATGAGGAGGGGGCTGGGATGAGGAGGATGAGGAGGGGTCTGGGATGAGGAGGATGTGGAGGGGCTGGGATGAGGAGGATGAGGAGGGGGATGAGGAGGGGGCTGGGAAGAGGAGGGTTCTGGGATGAGGAGGATGAGGAGGATGAGGAGGGGGCTTGGATGAGGAGGATGAGGAGGGAGATGAGGAGGGGCTGGGATGAGGAGGATGAGGAGGGGGCTGGAATGAAGAGGGGGCTGGGATGAGGAGGGGGCTGTAATGACGAGGATGAGGAGGGGCTGGGATGAGCAGGAGGATGAGGAGGGGGCTGGGATGAGGAGGGTGAGGAGGGGGATGGAATGAGGAGGAGGATGAAGAGGGGGCTTGGATGAGTAGGGGGATGAGGAGGATGAGGAGGGGCTGGGATGAGGAGGATGAGGAGGGGCTGGGAGGAGTAGGGGGCTGGGTTGAGGAGGGGGCTGCGATAAGGAGGGTGCTGGGATGAGTAGGAGGAGGAGGCGGGGCTGGGAGGAGGAGGGTGCTGGGATGAGGAGGATGAGGAGGGGGCTGGGATGAGTAGGAGGATGAGGCGGGGCTGGAAGGAGGAGGGTGCTGGGATGAAGAGGAGGACGAGGAGGGGGCTGGAATAAAGGAGGCTGACACACCTTTGAGAATCTGTAAACCAAAGGATAGAGAAGAGCAGAGAGTATTCCTCCAAGGAATGAATACCCAGAGTGATCTGAGAGGATGTGGGGTAGAGGAAAGAAGGAGGAATGGTGGGATAGAGGTCTGCTCATGTCTCTCTGTGACACAGGCCTGGTGACAGCAGCGACCCTGGAGACCCCCTAGCAGGTAAGAGAGGAGATGGGGTCTTGTTATGATCAGGAACTTCTTCAGGAAGGGGGAAAAAAATAAATCAATTCAAATCTGGAAAAGATGGAAATGAAGTGGGAGAGAGAGAGAAAGAGAGAGAGAGAGAGAGAGAGAGAGAGAGAGAGAGAGAGAGAGAGAGAGAGAAAGAGAGAGAGAGAGAGAGAGAGAGAGAGAGAGAGAGAGAGAGAGAGAGAGAGAGAGAGAGAGAGAGAGAGAGAGAGAGAGAGGCCTAAACATCAGCACCACAGGTAACTTCCACAAAGCTGTGAACGATCTGAGAGACAAGGCAAGAAGGGCCTTCTATGCCATCAAAAGGAACATAAATTTCAACATACCAATTAGGATCTGGCTAAAAATACTTGAATCAGTCATAGAGCCCATTGCCCTTTATGGTTGTGAGGTCTGGGGTCCGCTCACCAACCAAGATTTCACAAAATGGGACAAACACCAAATTGAGACTCTGCATGCAGAATTCTGCAAAAATATCCTCCGTGTACAACGTAGAACACCAAATAATGCATGCAGAGCAGAATTAGGCCGATACCCACTAATTATCAAAATCCAGAAAAGAGCCGTTAAATTCTACAACCACCTAAAAGGAAGCGATTCCCAAACCTTCCATAACAAAGCCATCACCTACAGAGAGATGAACCTGGAGAAGAGTCCCCTAAGCAAGCTGGTCCTAGGGCTCTGTTCACAAACACAAACACACCCCACAGAGCCCCAGGACAACAGCACAATTAGACCCAACCAAATCATGAGAAAACAAAAAGATAATTACTTGACACATTGGAAAGAATTAACAAAAAAACAGAGCAAACTAGAATGCTATTTGGCCCTAAACAGAGAGTACACAGTGGCAGAATACCTGACCACTGTGACTGACCCAAACTTAAGGAAAGCTTTGACTATGTACAGACTCAGTGAGCATAGCCTTGCTATTGAGAAAGGCCGCCGTAGGCAGACATGGCTCTCAAGAGAAGACAGGCTATGTGCACACTGCCCACAAAATGAGGTGGAAACTGAGCTGCACTTCCTAACCTCCTGCCCAATGTATGACCATATTAGAGAGACATATTTCCCTCAGATTACACAGATCCACAAGGAATTCGAAAACAAATCCAATTTTGATAAACTCCCATATCTACTGGGTGAAATTCCACAGTGTGCCATCACAGCAGCAAGATTTGTGACCTGTTGCCACAAGAAAAGGGCAACCAGTGAAGAACAAACACCACTGTAAATACAACCCATATTTATGTTTATTTATTTTAACTTGTGTGCTTTAACCATTTGTACATTGTTACAACACTGCATATATATAATATGACATTTGTAATGTCTTTATTGTTTTGAAACTTCTGTATGTGTAATGTTTACTGTTCATTTTTATTGTTTATTTGACTTTTGTATATTACCTACCTCACTTGCTTTGGCAATGTTAACACATGTTTCCCATGCCAATAAAGCCCCTTGAATTGAATTGAATTGAATTGAGAGGTGGATGTGTCACCTGCAGAGGGCCTGTTCTCCTCACATGAAACCTTAATCCCTAGATGCAACATCATTTGAAGGGACGATTAAATAGAATAGTTAAATGAAGCCCCAGTAGGGTGTAGACAGAGGATAGAGGCAGCCTGAGGAGGAGAGGACCAGTCTACAGCAGTCTACCAGCAGTCTACCAGCCAGCTGTCTGTCGTGTAATGAGACCCAGAGAATGAGGCCTCTGATTAGGCTACTACACCTGTCCCCTACTACCCGGTCTTCTACTACCTGTCACCTACTACCCTTGTTTCCCCAACCCTGTAATCTACTACCCCGTCCCCTACTACCCCCGTTGCTTACTACCCCCGTCGCCTACTACCCCAGTTCCCTACTACGTCCAATGCCTACTACACCAGTTCTCTACTACACCGTCCCCCACTACCCCATTCCCCTACTACCCCATTCCCTACTACCCCGTCCCCTACTACCCCGTCCCTACTACCCCGTCCTCTACTACCCCGTCCCCTACTACCCCATTCCCCTACTACCCCATTCCCTACTACCCCGTCCCCTACTACACCAGTTCTCTACTACCCCGTCCCCCACTACCCCATTCCCCTACTACCCCGTCCCCTACTACCCCGTCCCCTACTACCCCGTCCCCTACTATCCCGTCCCCTACTACCCCGTCCCTACTACCCCGTCCCCCTACTACCCCGTCCACTACTACCCCGTCCCCCTACTACCCCATTCCCCACTACCCCGTCCCCTACTACCCCGTCCACTACTACCCCGTCCCCTACTACCCCGTCCCCTACTACCCCGTCCCCTACTACCCCGTCCACTACTACCCCGTCCCCCTACTACCCCATTCCCCACTACCCCGTCCCCTACTACCCCGTCCCCTACTACCCCGTCCCCACTACTACCCCGTCCCCCTACTACCCCATTCCCCACTACCCCGTCCCCTACTACCCCGTCCCACTACTACCCCGTCCCCTACTACCCCGTCCCCTACTACCCCGTCCCCTACTACCCCGTCCCCCTACTACCCCGTCCACTACACCCAGTCCCCATTCCCCTACTACCCCGTCCCCTACTACCCCGTCCCCTACTACCCCGTCCCCATTCCCCTACTACCCCGTCCCCCTACTACCCCGTCCCCTACTACCCCGTCCCCTACTACCCCGTCCCCTACTACCCCGTCCCCCTACTACCCCGTCCCCTACTACCCCGTCCCCTACTAACCCGTCCCCTACTACCCCGTCCCCTACTACCCCGTCCCCTACTACCCCGTCCACTACTACCCCGTCCCCTACTACCCCGTCCCCCTACTACCCCGTCCCCTACTACCCCGTCCCCCTACTACCCCGTCCCCTACTACCCAGTCCCCTACTACCCCGTCCCCCACTACCCCGTCCCCTACTACCCCGTCCCCTACTACCCCGTCCCCTACTACCCCGTCCCCTACTACCCCGTCCCCTACTACCCCGTCCCTACTACCCCGTCCCCTACTACCCCGTCCCCCTACTACCCCGTCCCCTACTACCCCGTCCCCTACTACCCCGTCCCTACTACCCCGTCCCCTACTACCCCGTCCCCTACTACCCCGTCCCCCTACTACCCCGTCACCCTACTACCCCGTCCCCTACTACCCCGTCCCCCTACTACCCCGTCCCCTACTACCCCGTCCCCTACTACCCCGTCCCCTACTACCCCGTCCCTACTACCCCGTCCCCTACTACCCCGTCCCCCTACTACCCCGTCCCCTACTACCCCGTCCCCTACTACCCCGTCCCCTACTACCCCGTCCCCTACTACCCCGTCCCCCTACTACCCCGTCCACTACACCCAGTCCCCATTCCCCACTACCCCGTCCCCTACTACCCCGTCCCCTACTACCCCGTCCCTACTACCCCTCCCATCCCCTACTACCCCGTCCCCTACTACCCCGTCCCTACTACCCCGTCCCTACTACCCCGTCCCCTACTACCCCGTCCCTACTACCCCGTCCCCTCTCCCCTACTACCCCGTCCCCCCTACTACCCCGTCCCCTACTACCCCGTCCCCTACTACCCCGTCCCTACTACCCCGTCCCTACTACCCCGTCCCCCTACTACCCCGTCCCTACTACCCCGTCCCCCTACTACCCCGTCCACTACACCCAGTCCCCATTCCCCACTACCCCGTCCCCTACTACCCCGTCCCCTACTACCCCGTCCACTACTACCCCGTCCCCTACTACCCCGTCCCCCTACTACCCCGTCCCCTACTACCCCGTCCCCCTACTACCCCGTCCCTACTACCCCGTCCCCTACTACCCCGTCCCTACTACCCCGTCCCCCTACTACCCCGTCCACTACACCCAGTCCCCATTCCCCACTACCCCGTCCCCTACTACCCCGTCCCCTACTACCCCGTCCCTACTACCCCGTCCCCTACTACCCCGTCCCCCTACTACCCCGTCCACTACACCCAGTCCCCATTCCCCACTACCCCGTCCCCTACTACCCCGTCCCCTACTACCCCGTCCCTACTACCCCGTCCACTACACCCAGTCCCCATTCCCCTACTACCCCGTCCCCTACTACCCCGTCCCCTACTACCCCGTCCCCCTACTACCCCGTCCCCTACTACCCCGTCCCTACTACCCCGTCCCCCTACTACCCCGTCCCCCTACTACCCCGTCCCTACTACCCCATCCCCTACTACCCCGTCCCCCTCTACCCCGTCCCCTACTACCACGTCCCCTACTACCACGTCCCCCTCTACCCCATTCCCCTACTACCACGTCCCCCACTACCCCGTCCCCCACTACCCCATTCCCCTACTACCCCGTCCCCTACTACCCCGTCCCCTACTACCCCGTCCCCTACTACCCCGTCCCCTTCTACCCCATTCCCCTACTACCCCATTCCCCACTACCCCATTCCACTAGTACCCCGTCCACTACTACCCCATTCCCCACTACCCCATTCCACTACTACCCCGTCCACTACTACCCCGTCCACTACTACCCCGTCCCCTTCTACCCCATTCCCCTACTACCCCATTCCCCACTACCCCATTCCACTACTACCCCGTCCACTACTACCCCATTCCCCACTACCCCATTCCCTACTACCCCGTCCCCTACTACCCCTTCCCCTACTTCCCCCCACACACACACACACACACACACACACACACACACACACACACACACACACACACACACACACACACACACACACACACACACACACACACACACACACACACACACACACACACACACACACACACACACACACACACAGCTTATCATTAACGAAGTGAGAGAGATCTAAAAGGAGCTAAAAATCCATGAGGCATCTCATTAACAAATAATAAACATACTATTAACATCTCATTAATATCTCATTAACATCTCATTACTATTGAATATCTGTTGTGGCCTGTGACTTCAAAATAAAACTGGCAGATGGAAGGTGAGAGTAAAGAAGGATTGAGGGATGGATGGAGGGAGGTAAAGGGAGGGAGTGATGTAAAGGGAGGGAGGGAGGTGGGGGGAGGTGGAGGGAGGGAGGGAGGGAGGTGGATGGATGGAGGTGGAGGGAGGGAGGGGGGAGGTAAAGGGAGAGAGTGCATCACCAAAGTAAAGTGAAGTAAAATGGGAGGGAGGGAGGGAGGGAGGGAGGGAGGGAGGGAGGGAGGGAGGGAGGGAGGGAGGGTGTAAGGGGAAGGTAGCGGGAACCACATGAAAGGAGGGGAGATGGAGTGAGACTTGGCAGAGGAGAGGAGAAGAAAATGAAAAGCGAGGGACCCCAGAGAGTTGTACCTGTGGAGAAGGAGAAGAAGTATACTCCTGGGAGAATATGCATGGTCTATAATGAGGTGGGCGGGGCACAGTGTTGGCACGGTGATGCACTGAGCAATAGGGATGATAATAATAACCTGCTCTCTCTTAATAATATGAATACTGCAAGGAAAACACTTTCATCCAAGTAAAAAGTCAGACTCTTCTTTTCAAGTTATCTATCTATCTATCTATCTATCTATCTATCTATCTATCTATCTATCTATCTATCTATCTATTTATCTATCTATCTATCTATTCAATTCAATTCAATTCAATTCAAGGGGCTTTATTGGCATGGGAAACATGTGTTAACATTGCCAAAGCAAGTGAGGTAGATAATATACAAAAGTGAAATAAACAATAAAAATTAACAGTAAACATTACACATACAGAAGTTTCAAAACAATAAAGACATGACAAATGTCATATTATATATATACAGTGTTGTAACAATGTACAAATGGTTAAAGCACACAAGTTAAAATAAATAAACATAAATATGGGTTGTATTTACAATGGTGTTTGTTCTTCACTGGTTGCCCTTTTCTTGTGGCAACAGGTCACAAATCTTGCTGCTGTGATGGCACACTGTGGAATTTCACCCAGTAGATATGGGAGTTTATCAAAATTGGATTTGTTTTCGAATTCTTTGTGGATCTGTGTAATCTGAGGGAAATATGTCTCTCTAATATGGTCATACATTGGGCAGGAGGTTAGGAAGTGCAGCTCAGTTTCCACCTCATTTTGTGGGCAGTGAGCACATAGCCTGTCTTCTCTTGAGAGCCATGTCTGCCTACGGCGGCCTTTCTCAATAGCAAATTAGTGGGTATTGGCCTAATTCTGCTCTGCATGCATTATTTGGTGTTCTACGTTGTACACGGAGGATATTTTTGCAGAATTCTGCATGCAGAGTCTCAATTTGGTGTTTGTCCCATTTTGTGAAATCTTGGTTGGTGAGCGGACCCCAGACCTCACAACCATAAAGGGCAATGGGCTCTATGACTGATTCAAGTATTTTTAGCCAGATCCTAATTGGTATGTTGAAATTTATGTTCCTTTTGATGGCATAGAATGCCCTTCTTGCCTTGTCTCTCAGATCGTTCACAGCTCTGTGGAAGCTACCTGTGGTGCTGATGTTTAGGCCGAGGTATGTATAGTTTTTTGTGTGCTCTAGGGCAACGGTGTCTAGATGGAATTTGTGGTCCTGGCGACTGGACCTTTTTTGGAACACCATTATTTTGGTCTTACTGAGATTTACTGTCAGGGCCCAGGTCTGACAGAATCTGTGCAGAAGATCTAGGTGCTGCTGTAGGCCCTCCTTGGTTGGTGACAGAAGCACCAGATCATCAGCAAACAGTAGACATTTGACTTCGGATTCTAGTAGGGTGAGACCGGGTGCTGCAGACTGTTCTAGTGCCCGCGCCAATTCGTTGATATATATGTTGAAGAGGGTGGGGCTTAAGCTGCATCCCTGTCTCACCCCACGACCCTGTGTGAAGAAATGTGTGTGTTTTTTGCCAATTTTAACCGCACACTTGTTGTTTGTGTACATGGATTTTATGATGTCGTATGTTTTACCCCCAACACCACTTTCCATCAATTTGTATAGCAGACCCTCATGCCAAATTGAGTCGAAGGCTTTTTTGAAATCAACAAAGCATGAGAAGACTTTGCCTTTGTTTTGGTTTGTTTGGTTGTCAATTAGGGTGTGTAGGGTGAATACATGGTCTGTTGTACGGTAATTTGGTAAAAAGCCAATTTGACATTTGCTCAGTACATTGTTTTCATTGAGGAAATGTACGAGTCTGCTGTTAATGATAATGCAAAGTATTTTCCCAAGGTTACTGTTGACGCATATTCCACGGTAGTTATTGGGGTCAAATTTGTCTCCACTTTTGTGGATTGGGGTGATCAGTCCTTGGTTCCAAATATTGGGGAAGATGCCAGAGCTAAGGACGATGTTAAAGAGTTTTAGTATAGCCAATTGGAATTTGTTGTCTGTATATTTGATCATTTCATTAAGGATACCATCAACACCACAGGCCTTTTTGGGTTTGAGGGTTTTTATTTTGTCCTGTAACTCATTCAAGGTAATTGGAGAATCCAATGGGTTCTGGTAGTCTTTAATAGTTGATTCTAGGATTTGTATTTGATCATGTATATGTTTTTGTTCTTTATTCTTTGTTATAGAGCCAAAAAGATTGGAGAAGTGGTTTACCCATACATCTCCATTTTGGATAGATAATTCTTCGTGTTGTTGTTTGTTTAGTGTTTTCCAATTTTCCCAGAATTGGTTAGAGTCTATGGAGTCTTCAATTACATTGAGCTGATTTCTGACGTGCTGTTCCTTCTTTTTCCGTAGTGTATTTCTGTATTGTTTTAGTGATTCGCCATAGTGAAGGCGTAGACTCAGGTTTTCCGGGTCTCTATGTTTTTGGTTGGACAGGTTCCTCAATTTATTTCTTAGATTTTTGCATTCTTTATCAAACCATTTGTCATTGTTGTTCATTTTCTTCGGTTTTCTATTTGAGATTTTTAGATTTGATAGGGAAGCTGAGAGGTCAAATATACTGTTAAGATTTTCTACTGCCAAGTTTACACCTTCACTATTGCAGTGGAACATTTTACCCAGGAAGTTGTCTAAAAGGGATTGAATTTGCTGTTGCCTAATTGTTTTTTGGTAGGTTTCCAAACTGCATTCCTTCCATCTATAGCATTTCTTAATGTTACTCAGTTCCTTTGGCTTTGATGCCTCATGATTGAGTATTGCTCTGTTCAAGTAGACTGTGATTTTGCTGTGGTCTGATAGGGGTGTCAGTGGGCTGACTGTGAACGCTCTGAGAGACTCTGGGTTGAGGTCAGTGATAAAGTAGTCTACAGTGCTACTGCCAAGAGATGAGCTATAGGTGAACCTACCATAGGAGTCCCCTCGAAGCCTACCATTGACTATGTACATACCCATCTATCTATCTATCTCTCTATCTCTCTATCTCTCTATCTGATAGTTTCACCCCAGAAGAAAAGGAGGAATAGGATGGTTAAAATGAATTTCCAGAAGGGAAACTAACGATACACTACATTTACTATATGGTATCTAACTCTCTGTATGATCAAGACAGCCAGACGGCAACTCCTTAGTGGCAAGTGAAAAACAGACACACAAACGAACAACAGTCCTGCCATCTGAGAATGCTGGGCCTTAACCTCAGTGTGTCAGAGCATTCCTGTGGTGATCCAACGGAATGGGTCTTCACGCCAGCCCTCAGGCCCAGGAGAGGGCTCCGGATTGTGGCCTGGCCTAGTGGGCGAGCCCCTGGTCGGTTTTCGAGGCCTACTGGCCTAACTGTACACTGTTGATTAATGGGTCTCATCACTCCCCACCTACTCACCTGGAGGCACCGCTAGAGGCTGTCGTCCTGGCTCAGGTGCCTGGCTCAGGTGGCTGCGGTCGGGGCTGACCTGAGGGCCTCCTCCCTGGGAGTAGAGTCTCTGGGAGGTCCAGGGGAGTGGAGCAGAGGGCTTTGGAGGGCGTGGAGCTGTCTGTCTCACTCTGTCTCTCTCCGTCTCTGCTGGAAGATTTATGGTCTTCTCTAGAAGGATCACTCTCTGTCTCGTGGTAATTCAACAACTCAGTGGAATCAGGAAACCTTTTGAAGTTCCTACAATGGTCTTAGAAACACATAATCAAAAGGGTTGGATTCACACACACACACACACACACACACACACACACACACACACACACACACACACACACACACACACACACACACACACACACACACACACACACACACACACACACACACACACACACACACACACACACACACACACACACACACACACACACGGTTTCTCACACACACACACACACACACACACACACACACACACACACACACACACACACACACACACACACACACACACACACACACACACACACACACACACACACACACACACACACACACACACACACACGGTTTCTCACACACACACACACACACACACACACACACACACACACACACACACACACACACACACACACACACACACACACACACACACACACACACACACACACACACACACACACACACACACACACAGGGCCAATTTCTCACATTAAACACGAACAGATGCTGTCTTCATGATATTTGACCTCACAAACACAAATGGAGAACAGTGAACGGGTCTATGTTTTGCTGAGTCTTCCCTGAACATATGCTGCCCCGGTCGATGGGAGCCTGCAGTGAACATATGCTGCCCCGGTCGATGGGAGCCTGCAGTAAAGCGGAGGGGAAATGATACTGCCTGCTGTAGTTGTCATGTACAGTATTCGCAGTGGAAAATACCCACACAGCTCTGGACTGCACAGGCCATCAACCCCTACCAACCCCGACCTAGCTAGCTATGCCAAGAGTGTTTCAGAGGTATCAGAACATGTAGAGGGGGGACAATAACACAGTATGGGAGGGGTTATTTTTTTTGGTCTTTAGTGTACGCTTTTCTTTACCCCTTTCTTGGGACTGAGATGAGCTCCGTCTCAGATTTGATTGACAGGTCAAGAGAACGACGCGTTAATATTACCATATCATTACAGAGAGTACAACACAGCATTCATATTGATGCGATGATTGTGTCGTAGGATATAACAAAGGGAATAATGAATGACAATGGGCTATATGAGGATGAAATAAATTATCGATGATTGTGTTCTTCTTCTGCCAGCAGTTATGAAAAATTATTTCTGAGAGACTAAAGTCATGTGAGTTTTCGTTATGTTCTCCTTCTTCATGTACCATATCGGATCAGGGGGTATTTGGGATTGAGGAGGGTGGCTGGTTTTGGATAAATGTCACTGTGGTGTGAGGAGCGTAGTGGGGTTGATCTGGTTGATCACATAGACCTCTCCGCTGAAGGTTAGGGATGAGACGGCTTTAGGCGGAAGAGCAGCAACCCCCATGAATATCAAACGCCTCTGGATCTCACCCTGCCGTCGGCCCAAAGGAGAGTGTGTGTGTGTGTGTGTGTGTGTGTGTGTGTGTGTGTGTGTGTGATGGGCAGTGACAAGACCTGAGCAGTGTGTATTTAAAGGCAGTCCACAAGAATACAGAAGGAGCGAAACCAGCGTTTCCCAAACTCAGTCCTGGGACCCCTGGGGTGCACACACTGCTGATTCAAATGATTCAAACTTTATTGATTATTGAAATCAGCTGGGTAGAGCTAGGGCAACAACAACAACAAAAAAAGCGTGCACCCCTTGTGGTCCTGAGGACCGAATTTGGGAAACTCTGATATAGAGACAGGATATAGCCTAATCCCTACAATATTAATGTCCAAAATGTCATAGGAAAGCTACGGGACTCATTCAAAAGGCCGAGCGTCCGGTCAGATCTGAGCCAGTGTCAGACAGACTTGTATAATGAATGAATGTGAGGTTCCAGCCACAGGACTTAGTATTGCCTAGAGTATTCGTGGCCAAAGCTATCACGAGCTTTGTCTAGACTCACCACCGCAGAATATACAGCACAACCGTGTGGGAAGCAGTAGCTTATCGCATCCCTCTCTGTGTTTCATACGGTGTTAGACAGACACAATAAGGCTATTATCATTATCACCGTGATTACAGAACAAATTAGCTTTTGTCTGCTGATTGAAATAGTTGTTTCATTGATTGCACCACGTCCTCAATCTTCCATTTTGTACATTTTCCTGTTTTGCGGCTCATTCTACTAGATGGAATAAGGCTCAATAAAACAAAACAAAAAATAACATTATAATACTGTAGCTGTTGGTTTTAAATGTTAAAAACCAAAAAGAAATGTCATTTTTGCAACACTTTTTCCCTTCAACTAGTTCCTGTATGAAAGAGGAGTGTGTATCTCCCAGCACTCTGTGTATAGATTACCATCAGAAGAGCATGTTTGAAAGGGCTTGGCACTAATGGGTGACAATTGAGTGTCTAAGGGCTACCTAATCATAAAAGCATGATTCAAAACACCTCCGCTACGTCGTGTTTAATTAAAATAGCCTAGCTGTGAATGCTCCAGGTCTCCAAAGTGTAGCGGCTTCAGTGGCTAAAACCATTAGCAATGACAATTAGAATAGCCTACCTGTGAATCCTCCTACTGCCAAGCTTCCAGAGTGTTAATGGCTTCGGTGGTTAGTACCGTTAGTGTTTGACCAATGCTGAGCTCCCTAATGTCTCCACTGGCACCTTGGTCGCTAATTAATCTGGGCTAGCCAAGGCCTAGTGGCGGCCAAGCTGATCCCCGGGGAGACATCAGGGAGAGAGCAGCGAATACCATCTCACTTACCCACAGATTAACACCTTCCATCCAGACTGGGACTGTGGAAGCGGGAACGATTCAAATGATTTGGGATTTAAATGATTATTTTTT
>NC_092112.1:13907889-13915389 GCF_045679555.1 Salvelinus alpinus | reverse complement strand
AATGTGTGTGTGTGTGTGTGTGTGTGTGTGTGTGTGTGTGTGTGTGTGTGTGTGTGTGTGTGTGTGTGTGTGTGTGTGTGTGTGTGTGTGTGTGTGTGTGTGTGTGTGTGTGTGGATGACTGACACATTCCTATTGGCTGCTCTGATACAGCCTGGCCCTCCGTCTTGTCCTGGCAAGCCCAGCATGTACATTGTGCCAAAGTACCCCTCACACACACACACGCATACACAGACACACACACACGCATACACAGACAGTCTGGAGAGTGTTGTCCAAATGTCTGGCCGAGGTGCTTTACTAATACTGACATTAAAGGAGGGAATCCCCCAAGCCTGCAGACACACACACACACACACACACACACACACACACACACACACACACACACACACACACACACACACACACACACACACACACACACACACACACACACACACACACACACACACACACACACACACACACACACACACATACACACACACACACACACGTACTGCCAGGCTGACAACAATACAACTCTGTTATAATGGAAGGAGATCCACCTGGGAAAGACAGGGCCACATTCTATAATTACAGATAATTACATTTAAAAAATGCCATAACGATAACCATTGAAAAGACAGGGTGACTACATATTAATATTCGTGCGATATTCAAATGTCAATTTCACTTTGAATAATGTGACAAAATGGTTCCCGACAGACACTGTTGCCCTGTTTCTAGCTCCTAGTCAACTTTACAGTATTTAGTTAAATTTTTGTTATTTCATACATTATTTACTCAGAACGTTTCTAGGATTATTACCTACAGCCAAAAAAAGAACTACACTGAACAAAAATATAAATGCAATATCTAAAGTGTTGGTCCAATGTTTTATGAGTTGAATAAAAGATCCCAGAAATGTTCTATAAGCACAAAAAGCTTATTTCTCTATAATGTTGTGCACACATCTGGTTAGATCCCTGTTAGTGATCATTATTTCCTTTGCCAATATAATCCATCCCCTTGAGAGGTGTGGAATATCAAGAAAATGATGAAACAGCATGATCATTACACAGGTGCACCTTGTTCTGGGGACAATAAAAGGGGACTCTAAAATGATACAGATGTCTCAGGAATGTCCATCAGAGCTGTTGCCGGATAATTTAATGTTAATTTCTCTACCATGAGCCGCCTCCAAAGTCACTTTAGAGAATTTGAAACTGTGGGTTTGCATAAGTGAAGAATTTTTGTGCATAATGTCAGAAACTGTCTCAGCGAACTTCATCTGTGTGCTCGTAGTCCTCAACAGGGTCTTGACCTGACTGCTGTTCAGCGTCGAGGCTGACTTCAGTGAGCAAATGTTCACCTTCAATGGCCACTGGCACGCTGGAGACGTGTGCTCTTCATGGCTGAATCCCGGTTTCAACTGTACTGGGCAGATGGCAGACAGCCATAATCTCCACCGGGAGCATCCAGAAGAAGACTGGTGACCCCTCATAGCCTGATTCCTCTCTAGGCTTCTTCCTAGTTTCCTGCCTTTCTAGGGAGTTTTTCCTAGCCACCGTGGTTCTACATCTGCATTGCTTGCTGTTTTGGGGTTTTAAGCTGGGTTTCTGTATTAAGCACTTTGTGACATTTGCTGATGTAAAAAGAGCTTAATAAATAAATTTGATTGATTGATGGTCTGACCAAATCGGAATCTTCTAGATCTTT
Organism: Salvelinus alpinus; assembly: GCF_045679555.1. Lineage (NCBI taxonomy): Eukaryota > Metazoa > Chordata > Actinopteri > Salmoniformes > Salmonidae > Salvelinus > Salvelinus alpinus. The sequence goes on along the minus strand of NC_092112.1, from coordinate 13,913,687 downwards.
TTTTATCACGACGATTGGGGAAATGTTCTGGGTCTGAGAATAGTATCGACGTATACACCGACTCCGTGACTGGGTTCATCAGGAAGTTCATAGAGAATGTTGTTCCTACTGTGACGATTAGAACTTATCCCAACCACAAACTGTGGATAGAACCATCGCAATTAACCACGGAAAAGTGACTGGAAACATGGACATGTACAAAGAGACCAGCTGTAAACTCCGTAAGGTAATCAAAGAAGCATAAATGACAGTACAGGGACAAAATGGAGTCACAATTCAATGGCTCAGACACGAGACATACAGTATGAGGCATGGACTCCAGACAATCACGGATTATAAAGGGGAAATCATGTTTCAGACACCAACGCCTCTCTCCCAGACAAGCTAAACACCTTCTTCTCCCGCTTAGAGGAAAACAACACCAAGCCACCGGCATGGGAACCCGCCGCTCATGAGGACTGGGTGCTCCTGGTCTCTGTGGCCAACGTGAATAAGACATTTAACCGTGTTAACCCTCGTAAGGCTCCCGGCCCAGATGGCATCCCAAGCCTCGAAGCATGTGCAAATCTGCTGGCTGGAGTGTTTATGGACATATACAATCTCTCTATATCCCAGTCTGTTGTCCCCACTTGCTTCAAGATGGCCACCATTGTTCCTGTACCCAAGAAAGAAAAGATAACTGAACTAAATGACTATCGCCCCGTAGCACTCACTTCTGTCATCATGAAGTGCTTACCAGACACCCTGCCCTACCTGCCCTACCTGCCCTATCCAACCTGGACAAGAGGAATACCTATGTAAGAAGGCTGTTCATTGACTACAGCTCAGCATTTAACACCATAGTGCCATCCAAGCTCATCACTAAGCTCAGGGCCCTGGGTCTGAACCCCTCTCTGTGCAACTGGGTCATAGACTTCCTGACGGGTCAACCCCAGGAGGTGAAGGTAGGCAACAACAACTCCACCATGCTGATCCTCAACATGGAGGCCCCACAGAGATGCCTGCTCAGCCCCCTCCTGTACTCCCTGTTCATCCATGACTGCGTGGCCACACATGTCTCCAACTCAATCATCAAGTTTTCTGATGGCACGGCAGTGGTAGGTCTGATTTCCAACAACGACGAGACAGGGAGGAGGTGAGAGCCCTCTCCATCAACATCAATAAAACAAAGGAGTTGTTCATGGACTACAGGAGGCAGCAGAGAGAGCACGCCCCCATCCACATCGACAGGGCCGCGGTGCAGAGGGTCATAAGCTTCAAGTTCCTCTGCGTGCACATCACTGAGGACCTGAAATGGTCCCCCCACAACGACAGCATGGTGTAGAAGGCTCAACAACACTTCAACCTCAGGAGGCTGAAGAAATTTGTCTTGGCCCCTGACACTCACAAACTTCTACAGATGCACCATCAAGAGCATACGGTCGGGGTGTATTACCGCCTGGTAAGTCAACTGTACCGCCCACAACCGCAGGGCTCTCCAGAGGGTGATACGGCCAGCCCAATGCATCATCGGGGGCACACTGCTTGCCCTCCAGGACATCTACAGCACCCGGTGTCACAGGAAGACCAAGGAGATCATCAAGGACATCAGCCAGCCGAGCCACGGCCTGTTCACCCTGCTACCATCTGGAAGGCGGAGAGAGTACAGGTGCATCAAATCTGGAACCGATAGACTGATAAACAGATCCTATCTCAAAGCCATCAGACTGTTAAACAGTCACCACAAGCCGGGATCCGCCTAGTACCCTGCCCTGAACCTTAGACAGGGTCACTAGCAGCTACCATCTGGCACCTTAGAGACTGCTGCCTTATGTACTGTACATGGAGTCATTCAACACTAGGCACTTTAATACAATTTACCTACAGTTTTACCCACTGTATATACTGTATTCTAGTCAAGGCTCATCCTATTTAACTACTGCCGTATACACCTTTTCTATTCACGTACTGTACTGTCTATACTGTCTACACACACTTAAAAAAATAAATATTTAACCTTTATTTAACCAGGTAGGCTATTTGAGAACAAGTTCTCATTTACAACTGCGACCTGGACAAGATAAGGCAAAGCAGTGCAACACAAACAACAACACAGAGTTACACATGGAATAAACAAACATACAGTGAATAATACAATAGAAATAAGTCTATACACAATGTGTGCAAATGAGGTAGGATAAGGGAGGTAAGGCAATAAATAGGCCATAGTGGCGAAATAATTACAAATATAGCAATTAAACACTGGAGTGATAGATGTGCAGAAGATGAGTGTCCAAGTAGAGATACTGGGGTGCAAAGGAGCAAAATAAATAAAAGAAATAACAGTATGGGGATGAGGTAGATGGATGGGCTATTTACAGATGAGCTATGTACAGGTGCAGTGGTCTGTGAGCTGCTCTGACAGCTGGTGCTTAAAGCTAGTGAGGGAGATATGAGATATGATTTTTGCAGGTCATTCCAGTCATTGGCAGCAGAGAACTGGAAGGAAAGGCGTCCGAAGGAGGAATTGGTTTTGGGGGCCAGTGAAATATACCTGCTGGAGCGCGTGCTACGGGTGGGTGCTGCTATGGTGATCAGTGAGATATACCTGCTGGAGCGCGTGCTACGGGTGGGTGCTGCTATGGTGACCAGTGAGATATACCTGCTGGAGCGCGTGCTACGGGTGGGTGCTGCTATGGTGACCAGTGAGATATACCTGCTGGAGCGCGTGCTACGGGTGGGTGCTGCTATGGTGACCAGTGAGCTGAGAAAAGGCGGGGCATTACCTAGCAAAGACTTATAGATGACCTGGAGCCAGTGGGTTTGGAGACGAATATGAAGCGAGGGCCAGCCAACGAGAGCATACAGGTCGCAGTGGTGGGTAGTATATGGGGCTTTGGTGACAAAACAGATGGCACTGTGATAGACTGCATCCAATTTGCTGAGTAGAGTGTTGGAGGCTATTTTGTAAATGACATCGACGAAGTCAAGGATCGGTAAGATAGTCAGTTTTACGAGGATATGTTTGGCAGCATGAGTGAAGGATGCTTTGTTGCGAAATAGGAAGGCGATTCTAGATTTAATTTTGGTTTGGAGATGCTTAATGTGAGTCTGGAAGGAGAGTTTACAGTCTAACCAGACACCTAGGTATTTGTAGTTGTTCACATATTCTAAGTCAGAACCGTCCAGAGTAGTGATGCTGGATGGCCGGGCAGGTGCGGGCAGCTATCGGTTTAAGAGCATGCATTTAGTTTTACTTGCATTTAAGAACAGTTGGAGGCCATGGAAGAAGAGGTGTATGGCATTGAAGCTCGTTTGGAGGTTAGTTAACACAGTGTCCAAAGAAGGGCCAGAAGTATACAGAATGGTGTCGTTTGCGTAGAGGTGGATCAGAGAATCACCAGCAGCAAGAGCGACATCATTGATGTATACAGAGAAAAGTCGGCCCGAGAATTGAACCCTGTGACACCCCCATAGAGACTGCCAGAGGTCCGGACAACAGGCCCTCCGATTTGACACACTGAACTCTGTCTGAGAAGTTGTTGGTGAACCAAGCGAGGCAGTCATTTGAGAAACCAAGGCTATTGAGTCTGCCGATAGGAATGTGGTGATTGACAGAGTCGAAAGCCTTGGCCAGGTCGATGAATACAGCTGCCCAGTATTGTCTCTTATCGATGGCGGTTATGATGTCGTTTTGGACCTTGACCGTGACTGAGGTGCACCCATGACCAGCTCGGAAATCAGATTTCATAGTGGAGAAGGTACGGTGGGTTTCGAAATGTTCGGTGATCTGTTTGTTAACTTGGCTTTCGAAGACCTTAGAAAGGCAGGGTAGGATAGATACAGGTCAACAGGTCAACATACAGGTCAACACCATTGACAAATTGACAACTAGAATGCCAAAGGTCCGCAAGGCTGTAATTGCTGCAAATTCTGGATTCTTTGACAAAAGTGAAGTTTGAAGGACACAATTATTATTTCAATTAAAAATCATTATTTGCAACTCATTTCATTATTGTTATGTTTATGGTTATAATTAGCATTTTGCATGTAAGCAGTGATGCACAAAGCCAAATATACTTGGCATCAACAGTCTCTGAGGACAGTTCAAAGTATGACTTCAGTATGAGCAGACTAGTGTGGAAATGACATAAAAAAGAAAAGACAATGAGAGAGAGTGTGAGAGAGCTCATTCACCATCAAGCCACTAACACCTCAGCCAAATTACGTTGTTCCTCAAAAGAACAGACATGGAAACTACAACACATTCACAGCCCAGTAAGCTGTACAACACCAGACATTCACAGCCCAGTAAGCTGTATAACATCAGACATTCACAGCCCAGTAAGCTGTACAACATCAGACATTCATACAGATGCGCCCAAAACAGCACAGAAGAATACCAGAAAGCAACCTGGAACCAAAATATTAACTTTTGGATACCACATTTACTCACAACAAAGAAGGCATCAATCTAGCAGTAAAAAACATAAACTATATATTCAGGCAAACAGAAAAAGAAGCACAATTGAAATTGATTAAAAACAAAGCAAAAAAAACACAGACGACAACTGGTTTGATGCAGATTGTAAAGTTATAAGGAAAAAACATAGAACACTATCCAACCAAAAGCACAGAGACCCAAATAATGGTGAATTACGCCTTCATTCTATAAACGTACACTCAGAACCAAAAAAGCACAGTACAACATTAAGCCGCTGACAATAATTGAGGAGTCCATAAACACAAACAACTTCTGGCAAAATTGGAAAAAACGTTTACAAATCTAAACAAGAGGAATTAGCGATACAAAATGGTGACATATGGACAACCCGTTTTAAAACACACTACAACACCGTTCAAATTGACACAAACGCAGAACAATGCCTTATTCATGAGAAGTTGAATGGATTAGAAAAAGCTATAAAGGACAATCAAAATCCATTGGACTCCCCAATTACTGACCAGGAGCTCTATAAGAAACTTCAGGCCCTCAATTCCAGATTTCAAAGACCTCTCTGATGAGAATAGGCTACCCGTCCTTTTGGGGGAGGACGCAGAGAGCTGTGGGTTGGCAGCGCACTACATTGCTGCCTGCCATAAGATGACGGACAGTGTCTGACAAACCCATCAACTTGCACATGTCCTCTACTGTATGTTTATTGTTATTGTTCAAAGTATGGTTATTTTGACACTTGGATATTGTTGTTATTGTTGTCTTGTTGACAATTTTGAAGTAAGCTTTGGAAATATGTACATTGTACTCAGAGAGAGAGAGACAGACAGAGAGAGAGAGAGAGACAGAGGGAGAGTGAGAGTGAGAGTGAGAGAGAGAGAGAGAGAGAGACAGATGGAGAGAGAGAGAGAGAGAGTGAGAGAGACAGATGGAGAGAGAGAGAGAATTGAATTGAATTGAATTGAGAGAGAGAGAGAGAGAGAGAGAGAGAGAGAGAGAGACAGAGGGAGAGTGAGAGTGAGAGTGAGAGAGAGAGAGAGAGAGAGACAGATGGAGAGAGAGAGAGAGTGAGAGAGACAGATAGGATCAGGCACCGTCCCAGATGGCACACTATTCCCTACTTAGTGCACTACTTTTGACCCACATCAACCAGTTAGCAGTGGTTTTACAGCTCTGAGTCTGTGTGGGAAACCACTTTGTTGGAGAGAGGGGGGAGAGAGAGAGAGAAAAAGGGGGAGAGAGAGAAAGAGAGAGGGGGAGAGAGAGGGGGGAGAGAGAAAGAGAGAAGGGGGAGAGAGAGAAAAAAGAAGGGGGAGAGAGAGGGGGAGAGAGAAAGAGAGAGGGGGGAGAGAGGGGGGGAGAG
>NC_092112.1:13827889-13897889 GCF_045679555.1 Salvelinus alpinus | reverse complement strand
GTGTTGTAACAATGTACAAATGGTTAAAGCACACAAGTTAAAATAAATAAGCATAAATATGGGTTGTATTTACAATGGTGTTTGTTCTTCACTGGTTGCCCTTTTCTTGTGGCAACAGGTCACAAATCTTGCTGCTGTGATGGCACACTGTGGAATTTCTCCCAGTAGATATGGGAGTTTATCAAAATTGGATTTGTTTTCAAATTCTTTGTGGATCTCTCTCTCTCTCTCTCTCTCTCTCTCTCTCGCTCTCTCTCTTCTCTCTGTCTCTCTCTCTCTCCTCTGTCTCTCTCTCTCTCTCTCTTCTCTCTCTCTCTCTCTTCTTTCTCTCTTCTCTCTGTCTCTCTGCCTCTTCTGTCTCTCAATTCAATTCAATTCAAGGGGCTTTATTGGCATGGGAAACGTGTTAACATTGCCAAATCTTCTGTCTCTCTCTCTCTTCTCTCTCTCTCTTCTCTCTCTCTCTCTTCTCTCTCTCTCTTCTCTCTGTCTCTCTCTCTCTATCTCTCTTCTCTGTCTCTCTCTCTCTCTCTGTCTCTCTCTCTTCTCTCTGTCTCTATATATATATATATATATATCTTCTCTGTCTCTCTCTCTCTTCTCCCTGTCTCTCTCTTCTCTCTCTGTCTCTCTCTGTCTTCTCTCTGTTTCTCTCAATTCAATTCAATTCAATTTCAATTCAAGGGGCTTTATTGGCATGGGAAACATGTGTCAACATTGCCAAAGCAAGTGAGGTAGGCAACATACAAAATCTCTCTCTCTCTTCTCTCTGTATCTCTCTTCTCTCTGTCTCTCTATCTCTCTCTCTCTTCTCTCTGTCTCTCTCTTCTCTCTGTCTCTCTCTTCTCTCTGTCTCTCTCTCTTCTCTCTGTCTCTCTCTCTTCTCTGTCTCTGTTTCTCTTCTCTCTGTCTCTCTCTCTTCTCTATATCCCTCTCTCTTCTCTTTCTCTCTCTCTCTCTCTCTCTCTCTCTCTCTCTCTCTCTCTCTCTCTCTCTCTCTCTCTCTCTCTCTCTCTCTCTCTCTCTCTCTCTCTCTCTCTCTCTCTCTCTCTCTCTCTCTCTCTCTCTCTCTCTCTCTCTCTCTCTCTCTCTCTCTCTCTCGACAGAGGGAATTAAACATGCGCCCCTAACCCTCACACACAACCCTCACACACAACCCTCACATACAACCCTCACCCACAACCCTCACACACAACTCTCACTCACTCCTGTAAAACGCTAGCTTTTTTATTTGGTTAGGCCTGGGATTCCCTCGCCACAGACGAATCCAATTTACAGCATTTTTTGTGTTCTTTGCCAGATCCGGCTCCCAGTTCCCAGCTCCCAGCCACCACCACATGCAGTCTCTGTCTCCGGCTGGGGATCGGGCCCGGTCCAAACCCTGACAGGACATCAGACCCCATCTGCAGCTTCAGCTCTATGACCGTGGCCTTGACCCGAGCCACCGGGTGCGAAGCTCCAGAACGGTTGATTGAAACGACCCACACTTGAGAATATCAGCGCCTTGTATCCATTGAAATAATAAGCTGAACCGGAGAGCTGGTTCCCTTTGAGCTGTGGCCAAGGCATCTGAATCCACTCTGCCCAAATGAGGGCTTATTTTCAAAGCCTGCCTCTCATGTGCGCCGTCCCCGGCCACAGCCCCGACCCTGCACCCGTGCCTCTGTCGGTGTGTAAGTGTGCACATACCCGTGTGCGTGTGTGTTTTGAAAATGTGCTGATCACTACCATGGGCAAGCTGTTTATTTGGTGAGTCAGAAGTTCCAAGGAAGTTGTGTGTTCACACTTTGGTCTGTCCTGGACCTGCCTTTCAGTTTCACGTCTTCCTTTCCTTCCCTGAAAAGAAACTGATACTTATATCTCGGACTTGGTATCAAAATTATTGCTCAAAAATGAAACACGCTTGACTGCTCTCATCCCTCGGAGTTGAATGTTATTAGATATATATATTTTGTTTAACCTTTATTTAACTAGGCAAGTCATTTAAGAGCAAATTCTTATTTTCAATGACGGTCTACACCAGCCAAACCCGGACGACGCTGGGCCAATTGTGCGCCGCCCTATGGGACTCCCAATCACGGCCTGTTGTGATACAGCCTGGATTTGAACCAGGGTGTCTGTAGTGACACCTCTAGCACTGAGACGCAGTGCCTTAGACCACTGCGCCACTCTGGAGTGAAAAGGACATTTATGATTGTCATTACGTACTTGCTGGACTTAACAACCTTTTCAAGATGATATTTCTGCCATCAGAGTGTCTAGGATGTGGTGATCAAACCAGGACACAGTTATGTTCATAATCCCGTCAGAAACACTATGACAGCGGTTCCCAAACTAGGGGTCACGATCCCATGGGGGGGGGGGTTGCCTGATATGAAAATGGAGTCGCGGGAAAATTTCCAAAAGCCTGGTGTGATATTTAATCAATAATTTAATATCATCATTTTATCTCAAAAAGCTTGTAATGTAGTTAACTTTAAACAACTGAATGCTAAATATAACATTTTACCAACGACAGAGAGCCCTTAGATCATGGGAAAAGGCCGCACTTGACCGGTACACTTTAATCATTCCTACGATGAATGGCTAGACCGGCTACTCTGCTGCAAAATTGAATGTTTTCTTAGACCACCATCATCGGCTAATTTGGTGGCTAGTAGCACATCAAGTGAAGCTAAGGTAACTGACCAGCACAAAAACAGAAAACGTGATAAAAAAAATACAACAAAACCGACCTCGAATATGGCTTCATTAGCATAACTGAAAACAATGAGGAAAATCCAAAACGCCTCGTGTGGAAATGTCCTCTCACCTGAGAGCATGAAGTGTGGAAATGTCCTCTCACCTGAGAGCATGAAGTGTGGAAATGTCCTCTCACCTGAGAGCATGAAGTGTGGAAATGTCCTCTCACCTGAGAGCATGAAGTGTGGAAATGTCCTCTCACCTGAGAGCATGAAGTGTGGAAATGTCCTCTCACCTGAGAGCATGAAGTGTGGAAATGTCCTCTCACCTGAGAGCATGAAGTGTGGAAATGTCCTCTCACCTGAGAGCATGAAGTGTGGAAATGTCCTCTCACCTGAGAGCATGAAGCCCAACGAGCTTAAACGGCAGCTTGACACCATGCACAAGGAACATGCCAAGAAACACAAGGCTTTTTTCAAAAGAAAAGCTAGATCAACTAAATAAGTAACAGGTACAATTCAAAAAGGCCATGACTTTGTCTGAGAGAGCCCAGCAGGCATCATTTGAGGTTCGTATAGCACAGGCAACGAAACCACATACTATTGCAGAGACTTTGATATGACCGGAAAAAGTACCCAAATATTATACTTGAGCAAAAGTAAAGATACCTTAAAAGAAAATGACTCAAGTAAAAGTGAACGTCACCCAGTAAAATACTACTTGAGTAAAAGTCTAAAAGTATTTGGTTTTAAATGTAATTGAGTATCGAAAGTAAATGTAAATCGCTAAAATATACTTAAGTATCAAAAGTAAAAGTCAAAGCATAAATAATTTCAAATTCCTTAAATTAACCAAACCAGACGGCATCATTTTCTTTCTTTAAGGATTTAAGGATAGCCAGGGACACACTCTAACACTGAGACGTAATTTACAAACTAATCATTTGTGTTTAGTGAGTCCTCCAGTACAGAGGCAGTAGATAACCAGGGATGTTCTCTTGATAGATACGTGAATTGAACCATTTTCCTGTCAAAATGTAACGAGTACTTCCTGTGTCAGGGGAAATATAAGGAGTAGAAAGTACATTATTTTCTTTAGGAATGTAGTGGAGTAAAAGTAAAAGTAGTCAAAAATATAAATAGTAAAGAAAAATACAGAAAACCCTAAAAAAATACAACTTTAAATAATTTTTTATTAAGTACTTTACACCACTGCCATTGATATGGTGAAAACAATGTATGGCGAGGCAGAGGCACGGAAACTCACATCAATACCTTTGGCAGATAACACTGTGAAACGAAGAATTGATGCTGTAGCTAGCAGTCGATAGGAACCTCTGATTGAACGACTCAAAAACTCCCCTGCCATAACATGCTCTCCAAATGGATGTTATCTGTGAGGGCTGAGATGCCCATGCATTGACTTTTGTTCGCTACATGTCGGGGGGATGTTATTCAAGAGGACATATTGTTCTGTCTCACGATTCCCGAGCATGACACGGCACAGGGGATGTTCAGTGTATTGGCCAAAAACATTCCATATGGGATCGAATGGTGGACTTTTCCACAGATGGGGCTCCATCTATCACAGGACGGCGGGCAGGCCTCTACACTCTAGTAATGAATGTGTCTGTCTCTGCCATATGGATGAATTGTTTGATACACCCACTGAGCTAGAATGGAAACACAGAGAGCAACTGGCGGCAAAAGAGCTGAGCACAGAACTCTGAAATATACTGAGATATACTGCAGTAGGTAACTTCGATGGTAAACCACATCAAACCACATTCACTGCGTGCACCCTTGTTCCTCATAACTGCGTGGAGATATGGGATCAGAGCGTGACAGTATGTTATTTCACACCGAGGCTTGATGGTTATCGAGGGTGTTGGAAAGATGTTTCAAATTCAGAGAGGATCTGTTGTCGTTCACAATGGATGTAAAAAATAAATAAAAAGACTGTTGACTTTCTGGGTTAAGAAAAGAAAATGTGTCTCCTTGCCTATGTAACAGACACATTTGGGAAACTAAACGAACTGAATGCAAGCATGCAGTGGAAATACAAAAAACATTCTACAGATAAGTGACCATATCAGTGGATTCAGAGGAAAGATTTCTTATTGGAGAGAGAGTCTTTCAAAAGTGAACCATACCAGCTTCTCTTGGCTGTGCAAGTTTCTAACAGACAACAACATCAGTGAGTGCCCAACATGAGTGATAACTGCTCACCTTCAAAGCTTGGAAGAGCACTTTGGGACTTACTTCCCAGACTTAGAAATGAAAAAGTATGACTGGGTGCGAAATCTGTTTGACTGTGATCCTGGCTCAGTTGACATGCCGGCAAGTGGAATCGAACAGTTGATCAGTGGTGGAAAAAGTACCCAACTGTCATACTTGAGTAAAAGTAAAGATTCCTTAATAGAAAATGACTCAAGTAAAAGTGAAAGTCACCCAGTAAAATTCTACTTGAGTAAAAGTCTAAAAATATTTGGTTTAAAATATACTTAAGTATCAAAAGTAAAAGATTAAACAATTTCAAATTCCTTAAATTAAGCAAACCAGATGGCACCATTTTCTTGTTTTTTATTTATTTACGGAAAGCCAGGGACACACTCCAACACTCAGACATCATTTACAAACAAATGTGTGTTTAGTGAGTCCACCAAATCAGAGGCTGTAGGGATGACCATGGATGTTCTGTTTAGTGAGTCTTCCAGATCAGAGGCAGTAGATGACCAGGGATGTTCTGTTTAGTGAGTCTTCCAGATCAGAGGCAGTAGATGACCAGGGATGTTCTGTTTAGTGAGTCTTCCAGATCAGAGGCAGTAGATGACCAGGGATGAGTAAAAAGTACAATATTTTCTTTAGGAATGTAGTGGGGTAAAAGTAGTCAACAATATAAATAGTAAAGTAAAGTACAGATACCCCAAAAAAGCTACTTAAGTAGTACTTTAAAGTATTTTTACTTAAGTACTTTACACCACTGCAGCTGATCGAGATGTCATGTGATCGAATGCTGTAGACTTTCACGGGTCACTACGGAGGAGAGTTGGTCTCAAAGTTGGTCCCTGCTGTCTTCCTCCGAGCATTCAAATTCATGGTGCCCTTCGTCAGCTCATATTTGTGTGAAGCTGGATTCAGTGCTCTCGTCTGCATTAAAACCAAATATCCATCCAGGTTGGATGTGACAGCAGAGATGAGGTGAGCACTGTCGACCACGCCCCCTGACTTGGAGAAGCTCCAACACCACATGCATCAAGCCACACCCATCTCATTGAGTGAGACAAGAGCCAATCAGAGACAAGAGACAATCAGAGACAGGAGGCAATCAGAGACAAGAGACAATCAGAAATTGTCAGACTAATTTGCCACACATTAAGCCACACATTAAAAGTATGTGATAGCCACACATTAAAAGTATGTGATGGTGAGTTGAGAAGACAATGAGACATACTGTCAGAATGTTTTTCAAATGACTGCCATAGCGCCAAATAAAAATAAAAAGTTAACATTGGCTCTTAATTACAGGTTTTTGTTTTTTTCACATGGTTAGGGTGGCGAGAATTTTCAGATTTCTAAATGTTTGGGAACCTCTGCCCTATGAGGTGAGGTTAAAGAATAGTACACATTCAGCAGACAATCTGTTGCCAAACCATCCACTTCGTTCTTCAATCTTTCCACTAAGAAAATAATTTAGAACGTCTGATATGAGTTTGGATTTTTTTTTTAAAGGGCCAAGTTGAGACTTTTACCATAATGCTCCTTTATCCATTAGGATCCTCACTGCTTCTCAATCCTGATTGGGACTGTGTAGACGCCATCACACTGCGTCAGGGTGGGTCCAGACACACTATACTACAGATCACAGTGGTTTTCTGTTTGAATACATTCATGTGAATGAATACGAGAGAGAGAGAGAGAGAGAGAGAGAGAGAGAGAGAGAGAGAGAGAGAGAGAGAGAGAGAGAGAGAGAGAGAGAGAGAGAGAGAGAGAGAGAGAGAGAGAGAGAGAAGAGAGAGAGAGATAAGAGAGAGAGATAAGAGAGAGAGAGAGAGCGGAAAGGGAGAGAGAGAGAGAGAGGAAAGGGAGAGAGAGAGAGAGAGAGAGAGAGAGAGAGAGAGAGAGAGAGAGAGAGAGAGAGAGAGAGAGATACGAGAGAGAGAGAGGGGAAGAGAGAGAGAGAGAGAGAGAGAGAGAGAGAGAGAGAGAGAGAGAGAGAGAGAGAGAGAGAGAGAGAGAGAGAGAGAGAGAGTGAGAGAGAGAGAGAGAGAGAGAGAGAGAGAGAGAGAGAGAGAGAGAGAGATAAGAGAGAGGGGGGGGAAGAGAGGTAGAGAGAAGAGAGAGAGAGAGAGAGAGAGAGAGAGAGGGGGGGAAAGAGAGGTAGAGAGAAGGAGAGAGAGAGAGAGAGAGGGGAAAGGGAGAGAGAGATAAGAGAGAGAGAGAGAGGGGAAAGGGAGAGAGAGATAAGAGAGAGAGAGAGAGGGGAAAGGGAGAGAGAGAGAGGAAAGGGAGAGAAAAATTGTATGAATACAAAGAGGTCATGGGGGAAAAAACTATTTATCACCCCTTTAAATGTGAGGAGGAGGACAAACAGGGAGAAAGAGTGAGAGAAAGAGAGAGAGGGTGAAAGAGAAAGAACGAGAGAGAGAGAGAGAGGAGGGGGGAGAAAGAACGAGAGAGAGAGAGAGAGGAGGGGGGAGAAAGAACGAGAGAGAGAGAAAGAGAGGGTGGGGGGGAAAGACGTCACAGCAATTTGCGTCCTCAGCTCAGCGGTGTCTGATGTGGTCTGGCAGCTAGTTCACACACCCAAACCAGAGCCACACATTGGCTTCATATACTGTATCCCTGGATGGAGGGAGGGAGAGAGGAAGAGGGAGAGGGAGGAGATGGAGGAGAGGGAGGAGAGGGAGGAGATGGAGGAGAGGGAGGGAGGGAGGGAGGGAGGGAGGGAGGGAGGGAGGGAGGGAGGGAGGGAGGGAGGGAGGGAGGGAGGGAGGGAGGGAGGGAGGGAGGGAGGGAGGATAATGGGACGAGCGTGTCTTTTGTGTGTTTACTCACAGGGAGGCAGTGCCAGAAACTTCAGACCACATAAGCTCTTCACTTCTGTCATATCGTAGTGCTGACCCAGTCGCATGGTAATGATTGATGAGAGACATGATGAACTAAAATAAACCAATCTTACAGTCACTCACTCAGATGAAGGAGACGGCCTTCTCTTCAATGGCTGGAGTAGATTCAGAACCCCCACCCCTTCTGTCCAGTCAATGAAAAGCAGCTTGCTGCCCTCTTGTTAACAGTATGGGGCTGGTTAAGAGAATGTTGAGGTGAGAGTGTTTAAGAACTGTGGCTTCATTAATCTAGAGCAAGTATTTAGTAAACGAGTTACACAGATTATTTCTCATTCAGAATCCTCTTATCAAAGCTTAGGTGATCAGTTTGAGTTCCGCTTCAATTATTTAGTTTACCTTTCAAATCTTTGATCATTTGATGTTACAATAATCTGATGATGAATATGAGCAGTCACACAGTGTTTCTCTCTCTCTCTCTCTCTCTCTCTCTCTCTCTCTCTCTCTCTCTCTCTCTCTCTCTCTCTCTCTCTCTCTCTCTCTCTCTCTCTCTCTCTCTCTCTCTCCCTCTCCCTCTCCCTGTCCCTCTCCTTTCCCTGTCCCTCTCGCTCTCGCTCTCGCTCTCCCTCTCCCTCTCGCTCTCCCTCTCACGCTCTCCCTCTCTCGCTCTCGCTCTCCGTCTCCCTCTCCCTCTCCCATCCCCGAGGCCGGTGTCGTCCCGCTGCTGGTGCAGAGCGTCAGGGGGGAGGTAGTGTCACGGATTCCCCCGGTACTGCTGCTCATTCCATTCACCAGACCCGTCACTGAACTGGATCATTTCCAACAACCCCGGACTGTCTTGTCTCATTACGCACACCTGGTTCCCATTCCCCCTGATTAGTATGTGTATACATGTGCCCTCTGTTCCCCATTGTCCTTGTTGATTATTGTTCCACGTCCGTTGGTCTTGTGAGTACCTGTGTTCTGTTGTATCGGCTGTTACCGTGTTGTGCACTTGTTATTATTGGTCTCGTCCCGTGTATTTATTAGAGGTTTACACCTCACTCTTTGTTTGGGTTACAGCCCTGTGTTGTGTGTATATATATACGTGTTTATTTTGGGCTTCGTCCCTGTCATGTTCATGACGTACGCTATTTTGAGTAGAATAAAATAAAAACGATTTAATATTCCTGCGCCTGTCTCCTATCATTATACAGCGTGACACTGTCTGTCACCTTGATTACTACAATTTGTTTCTCGACCTGTGTGCACCTACGTTGTAAACTTTCATTCATAGGCTATGTTGTAGCAACCTCATGACGAGTACAGGGAACATTAGAGTACCATGTAGTAACCTAAACTTATTGATGTTACATTGAACTGGGTTAATGGAATATGAATGACAGTCATCCAATATGCTGTAACAGAAATAAGGCCAGGCTCATAAAAAGCAAAGCATGAGAAGACTTTTCCTTTGTTTTGGTTTGTTTGTTTTTCAATTAGGGTGTGCAGGGTGAATACGTGGTCTGTCGTACTGTAATTTGACATTTGCTCAGTACATTGTCTTCTCACTCTCTTTCTCTCTGTATCTGTCTCTTTCTTTTCTGCAATGTATCCCTTTGTTCAACCTCTCTACAACACAGAAGCTACAGCCCAATGTATCCCCTTGTTCAACCTCTCTACAACACAGAAGCTACAGCCCAATGTATCCCTTTGTTCAACCTTTCTACAACCCCTAAGCTACTGCCCACTTTATTGCTCTGCTGGCTGATTATATGTGTGTCCTATAATGGAAGGAAATCAACATCACCCATTGCAATCGTAAAGTTGATGAATGCACAAATCCTTTGGAGGTAGTTCTCATATTTAAAGCAGTCGTGCTTTAATCATTAAAATGTGTTAATACAGAGGGTTTTCTTCAGAGGTAGCTAGTTCTAATTTAAGAGCAGCAGTATCAAGAGTTTCACAAATGGTACCCTATTCCCTATATAGTGCACTTACATTTACATTTTCTTTTGACCAGAGCCCTGTGGCACACTATTCCCTATATAGTGTACTACTTTTGACCAGAGCCCTATGGCACACTATTCCCTACATAGTGCACTACTTTTGACCAGAGCCCTATACACAGTACCAGTCAAAAGTTTGGACACACCTACTCATTCAAGGGTTTTTCTTTATTTTTTACTCTTTTCTACATTGTAGAATAATAGTGAAGACATCAACACTATGAAATAACACATATGGAATCATGTAGTAACCAAAAAAGTGTTAAACAAATCAAAATGTATTTTATATCTGAGATACTTGTTTCCCTTTGCCTTGATGACAGCTTTGCACTCTTGGCATTCTCTCAACCAGCTTCATGAGGTAGTCACCTGGAATGCATTTAAATTAACAGGTATGCCTTGTTAAAACTTAATTTGTGGAATTTCTTTCCTTAATGTGTTTGAGACAAACAGTTGTGTTGTGACAAGGTAGGGGTGGTATACAGAAGACAGCCCTATTTGGTAAAAGACCAAGTCCATATTATGGCAAGAACAGCTCAAATAAGCAAAGAGAAACAACAGTCCATCATTACTTTAAAACATGAAGGTCAGTAAATCAAACATTTTTGTGAACTATGAAAGTTTCTTCAAGTGCAGTGACAAAAACCATCAAGTGATGAAACTGGCTCTCATGAGGACCGCCACAGGAAAGGAAGACCCAGTTACCTCTGCTGCAGAGGATAAGTTCATTAGAGTTACCAGCCTCAGAAGTTGTAGCCCAAATAAAGGATTCAGAGTTCAAGTAACAGACACATCTCAACATCAACTGTTCAGAGGAGACTGTGTGAATCAGGCCTTCATGGTCGAATTGCTGCAAAGAAATCACTTCTAAAGGACACCAATAAGAAGAAGAGACTTGCTTGGGCCAAGAAACACGAGCAATGGACATTAGACTGGTGGAAATCTGTCCTTTGGTCTGATGAGTCCAAATTGGAGATTTTAGGTTCTAACCGCTGTGTCTTAGTGAGATGCAGAGTAGGTGAACGGATGATCTCTGCATGTGTGGTTCCCACCGTGAAGCATGGAGGAGGAGGTGTGATGGTGTGGGGGTGTTTTTCTGGTGACACTGTCAGTGATTTATATAGAATTCAAGGCACACTTAACCAGCATGGCTACAAAAACATTCTGCAGCGATACGCCTTCCCACCTGGTTTGCGCTTAGTGGGACTATCATTTTGTTTTTCAACAGGACAATGACCCAACACACCTCCAGGCTGTGTAAGGGTTATTTGATGACCTGGCCTCCACAATCACCAGACTTTAACCCAATTAAGATGGTTTGGGATGAGTTGGACCGCAGAGTGAAGGAAAAGCAGCCAAGAAGTGCTCAGCATATGTGGAAAATCCTTCAATACTGTTTGAAAAGCATTCCTCATGAAGCTGGTTGAGAGAATGCCATGAGTGTCCAAAGCTGTCATCAACGCAAAGGGTGGCTACTTTGAAAAATCTAAAATCTAAAATATATTTTGATTTGTTTAACACTTTTTTTGGTCACTACATGATTCCATATGTGTTATATCATAGTTATGATGTCTTCACTACTATTCCACAATGTAGAAAAGAGTAAAAATAAAGAAAAACCCTTGAATGAATAGGTGTGTCCAAACTTTTGACTGATACTGCAGGGAATAGGGTATAATTTGTGACATATCCTAAATCATTAAAGTGTTAATAAACCGTGTTTTCCTTTGGAGGTAGATCTCATTTAAGAGCAGTAGGGTGTCTAATTGGTGAGTTGTTGAAAAGCACCATTACCTCCCCGGAGACTGTTCCACAGTCATACAGAGAATAATTCACTTTCAATTAAATCCTACAGTATTCCAAGGTTTATTTAAATTCAACGCATTATTTAAATCCAAATCATGGGGGTGGGGTTCTAAAATAACATGACGCCATTAGATACTGTAATGACACAGGAGCGGAGTGTGATATTCTGTCTATGGAAATATAGAATGATATGTGAACGAGATATCTTGTCACGATGTTCGTAATAATGAATGTCGGGACCAAGGCGCAGTCTACGTAGAGTTCCACCTACTTTTAATGAATAAAGTGAAACTTAAGCAAATACAAAACAAATAAAGAATAAACGAACCGTGACGACAATGCAGTACTAACAGGCAACTAAACATAAACAATATCCCATAACCCACAGGTGGACAAAAATGCTACTTAAATATGATCCCCAATTAGAGACAACGACAAACAGCTGCTTCTAATTGGGAATCATACAAATCACCAACATAGAAAATCAAACCTAGAACCCCACATAGAAAATATAAACTAGAACAACCCCCTACCGTAGAAAATAAAAGCTTTCTATGGTCAGGACGTGACATATCTGTAACGGAAAAACAATGGACGTGAAAATACTCTGTCGGATCTGACATGGGGATCGATGGAATAAATATCTTCAGCAAGAAAATAATAATATTCAGAATAAAGATGACATGAATCATTGTTTATATTTGTATATTTGAAATAATATTTGATTGAATAATATGAAATAATTACATTTGACATATTATGTATCTACTAGTATCTGAGGGACCTTCACTATTCCAATCCAACACCTAAACAGACCTATACTGCAAGCGTTAAACACGTGATTACCCTATGTTGGAAATATAGGTTGGGATAAGAGAAAGGACTGCTGGCTATTTCGTAACCGATATGAACATTGAATCCATTTATGTACACCATATGGAATTCCTCATGTTATTTTTGATAAAAATGTTCTCATCCTTTTCAGTAGGTATTTTTGGTGTAATTTACATAGAATACATGTCCATGACTGACCTCCCCTCATCTACAACTCTGACTTCATGTAACTCTTGCCATTCTCCTTTGACCTCTCTCATTTTTATCTCTTCTCTGTATTTTTTTTAACGGCACTGTTGGTTAGGGGCTCGTAAGTAAGCATTTCACTGTAAGGTGTGACTGCATGTGACTAATACAATTTGATTTGATTTGATCAACAAGCTGTTGTTGCCCACAGGACTGCCGCTGATTGGATGTTTTTTTGTTTGTCGCACCATTCTCGGTAAACCCAAGACACTGTCGTGTGTGAAAAGCCCAGGAGGCCGGCCGTTTCTGAGGTATTAGAACCGGCGCACCTGTCACCGATGATTATATCACGCTCAAAGTTGCTTAGGTCACTCGTTTTGCCCATTCTAACACTCAATAGAACAGTAACTTAATGCCTTAATGCCTGTCTGCCTGCTTTATATAGCAAGCCACGGCCACTCGACTCACTGTCTGTAGGAGCAAACCATTTTCACTGTCTGTAGGAGCGAACCATTTTCACTGTCTGTAGGAGCGAAACGTTTTCGTGAACGGTGGCCAGTTAATGGTACGCTGTAAGAGCAAACCATAACTGTCTCTCTGTATATATTTCCACACTATGAGGTTGAAATAATACTGGCTCTCTGTATATATTTCCACACTATGAGGTTGAAATAATATTGGTGAACTGTGAACATGATGATATTGCCCTTCTAGTGTAAGAGCTGTTTTGAAAAGACTGAAATGTCATCCTGTTTTGGCCTTCCGTGGTGACCTCACCATGTGGAAAATGTGTTAATAGACCAATAAGAAAGAGAGTTCCAAACCTCTCTGCCAATAACAGCTAGTTGTCAGTTGTCCCCTCCCCCACTCAGACTACTCCCAGACAGTCCTAGTAAAATTCTTCCTTGAGAAACTGCTCTTTGCGAGAAAAAAAAAAATCAATGTTTATTTTTGACCATTTTTATTGAAAACAGTCACAGTACAATCACAAACAATCAGACACAATAAATGCGTTTCCCCTGGAAGTCAGGGCCTGTGGGTCGGTATTCGGCCATCATTCCTACAAGTTTACATAGCTGGCTAGACTAACTACAATCTAAAAACTGTTAGCTGACATGGCTAATTCTGACTGTCAGTGACTGACAAAAGAGAATGATGCACCACCACATTTATAAATTGTACCTGGTGTATTCTACTATTCTAACATTCAAGATTAAGTTGAGACCCCGACTGGGTTCATATATATATATATATACACTGTATATTTTTTTGGGGGGGGGTCTCAAAAAGTAACCATTTATGTTGCTTCTACCTGGAACTGGCCCTGAGTGTAAGTATCACAGTTGAACTGTCATTCTGTGTCTTTCTTTTTACCCCTTGTTTCGTCTTGTTTCGTCTTGTTTCATCGCTGCAACACCCGTACGGAGTCAAGAGAGGCTAAGGTTGAGGGCCGCGGGTCCTCCGAAACCCAACCACTGCTTCTTGAAACAATGCCCGCCTAACCTGGAAGCCAGCCGCCCCAATGTGTAGGAGGAAACACTGTACACAGGGCAACTGTAAATGCAATACACCTGGCCCACCACAGGGGTCACTAGAGCGCAATGGGACAAGGACATCCCTGCTGGTCAAACCCTCCCTTAACGATGCTGGGCCAATTGTGCGCCACCCCATGCGACAGAGCCTGGACTCGAACCAGGATCTCTAGTGGCACAGCCTTAGACCACTGCGCCACTAGGGAGGCCCATTCTGTCTCTTTCTCTGTCAATCTTTCTCCGTTGCTTCCTATCACTCCCCATCTCACTGTTTCTCTCTATATATAGTACAACTTCCATTCCTCTCTCTCTCTCTCTCTCTCTCTCTCTCTCTCTCTCTCTCTCTCTCTCTCTCTCTCTCTCTCAATTAAATTCAAAGGGATTTATTGGCATGGGAAACATATGTTTACATAGCCAAAGCAAGTGAAATAAACAATACAAAATTAACAGTAAACATTACTATCACAAAAGTTCCAAAAGTATAAAGACATTTCAAATGTCATATTTTGTCTATATACAGTGTTGTAACGATGTGCAAGTAGTATTTTTTTAATTTTAAATAAGCATAAATATGGGTTGTATTTACTCTATCTTTCTCTCTCCTTTTCTTTCTCTCTCTCTCTACACCTGTCTCTCTCTCTCTCTACACCTTTCTCTCTAACTCTCTCTGTCACACCCTGATCTGTTTCACCTGTCCTTGTGATTGTCTCCACCCCCTCCAGGTGTCTCTGATTTTCCCCAGTGTATTTATCCCTGTGTTTCCTGTCTCTCTGTGCCAGTTCGTCTTGTATGTTTCCAAGTCAAACCAGCATTTTCCCATTTCTCCTGCTTTTTGCATTTCTCCTTTTTCTAATCCACCCGGTTTTGACCCTTGCCTGTTTGTGGAATTTGTACCCGCCTGCCTCATCATTCTGCCTGCCTTGACCACGAGCCTGCCTGCCACTCTGTACCTCCTGGACTCTGATCTGGTTTTGACCTTTTTGCCTGTCCACGACCATTCTTTTGCCTATTCCTTTTGGGATTAATAAACATTGTAAGACTCCAACCATCTGCCTCCTGTGTCTGCATCTGGGTCTCGCCTTGTGTCATGATACTCTCCCTCTCTCTCTGTAGCAGGTGTCTCACCCACTCTGTGGCCTCTCAGCAGCTGCACAGTGAGATAAGGGCCATACGTACAGAAACGAGCTCACTTCCTTTGTGAGGTTAGGGCCTCAGTAACAACGACAGCAGTGTATGAGCGTGTGTGACCGCAGCCGCTCACCTTCCTCGTCTCCGCGCCAACGGAGCCTGTGGTCGCGGCCTCGCCGGCGCAGGTGTGTGTGTGTGAGACCTGAGAAACTGCGAGGCGCTCCAGTCTCATAGTTGCTTTGTTAAGGATCTAGAGGAGATCATAGGGGGTGAGGTGTGTAACCGTGGGTTACAGTTGAGATTCTGTGGGATACAGTTGAGTTTATTCAAACGGACACTCAACCTGCCCTGCCTTCGCTTACTGATATCTGACAAATCCAATTCAATTAAGGGTTTAGGAAGTTTTGCCTCAGTTTCATAATCACATACAGTATGTTATGTACGTACTTCAGTCTCCATTATAGTGTTTTCAAGTGAAACGCTGTGGAAGGTCCTAAGGTAGAATTGAGTGCAGTTAAACTAAGGAATGAACTTGAAACTGAAGACTGGACAGCAATGCCCTCTCATGGCTGTAAAGGTACCGTATCAACCTGCTCTCAATCTGATGGGGGAAACTGAGAATAAAGCATAGAAAAAGCAGAGAGATGTGGTAACGTTCTGAGAACCGTATGTTTCTTAGAGCGTGGTGAGCGCGTGGTTGTCCTATGGTTATTTTACATCAAAACGTTCTGGGAATAGTGCAGGATACTCAACTAGCACATAACGTTGTAAGAAACTATTTGTTTTTTAGGTGGGAATGTCATTACTTCAGCATAAAGTTTCCTACAGGGATCCTCATGGTTCTATTTAAAGTAATGTTCTCAAATTCTTTCAAGAATGTAAAACAACTTTCTTCTGTGGGAATTTCAGTCCTTCAGCATGACGTTTTCTGGCAGGTTTCCTCATACTTCTATTAAAAGCCATGTTCTCCGAACGTTCAGAGAACGTTAAGAAACAACGTTCTTCTGTGGGAATTTCAGTCCTTCAGCATGACGTTTTCTGGCAGGTTTCCTCATGGTTCTATTTATGTTCTCAGAACATTAAGAAAACTGTCCATAAAAACCACAAGAAAACATGAACTTTCAAAGAATGCGTCAACAAAACTCTCTAACCTCTATCTTGTTAAGTGTGTTCAGGTGTGTTGGCCGCGCTCACTAATTGGCCACACCTGATCTTAATGAGAGATTTGAAATAGTCTATTCAAACAGATCCTAAAACTAAAAATGTTGTAGTTCTCCGTGCCACAATAAAATGAAAAAATGTGTTTGTACGATTAATGCCTTGTCACGTTCTGACCTTAGTTCCTTTTTTATGTCTTTATTTTAGTTGGTCAGGGCGTGAGTTGGGGTGGGCATTCTATGTTGTTTTTCTATGTTTTGTTCTGTTGTTCTATTTCTATGTGTTTGGCCTAGTATGGTTCTCAATCAGAGGCAGGTGTCAGTCGTTGTCTCTGATTGGGAGCCATATTTAGGTAGCCTGTTTTCTATTGTGTTTTGTGGGTGGTTGTTTCCTGTGTTAGTACCATACGGGACTGTTTCGGTTGTTTGTTTGTTTGTTTGTTTGTTTGTTTGTTTGTTTGTTTGTAATTTTGTTATTTTGTTCAGTGTTCTGTGGATTTATTAAATATCTCATTATGGACACTTACCACGCTGCACATTGGTCCGATCCTTGCTACTCCCCCTCAGACGAAGAGGAAATCCGTTACATGCCTAAGCAAATTAATTTCCATGTGGTCTACACTTGGAGTTAGAAACAGTTAACCCTAACTAAGCAGTGTTAAAAGTCTTATTTAAACATGTTCTCATATTTTTATTAAATTACCTTTAAATCATCTATAATTTCCATTCTTAGAACGTTAATAAAAACTAAGGGAACCGTAGTAAAAAGTTCTCAGAACCTAAAAAAGAATGTTCTCAGAACAGCCAAAATTTTCACTTCCGTTCCCAGAAGTTCTAAAACAAAGTTTGGTCTTACCAGTCAGGAAACGTATAGCTTGGTTACCAGAACTTCTAAAAGAAAGATCAGTCTTACCAGTCAGGAAACGTATAGCCTGGTTCCCAGAACTAAAGGGAAAGTAAAAATGTACATTCCCACAACATCCAAGGAACCAAATGTGTGGGCTGGGAGGGTACTGTCTCTATGGTGAACAAGGCAGAACATAGTGTGGGCTGGGAGGGTACTGTCTCTATGGTGAACAAGGCAGAACATAGTGTGGGCTGGGAGGGTACTGTCTCTATGGTGAACAAGGCAGAACATAGTGTGGGCTGGGAGGGTACTGTCTCTATGGTGAACAAGGCAGAACATAGTGTGGGCTGGGAGGGTACTGTCTCTATGGTGAACAAGGCAGAACATAGTGTGGGCTGGGAGGGTACTGTCTCTATGGTGAACAAGGCAGAACATAGTGTGGGCTGGGAGGGTACTGTCTCTATGGTGAACAAGGCAGAACATAGTTTGGGCTGGGAGGGTACTGTCTCTATGGTGAACAAGGCAGAACATAGTGTGGGCTGGGAGGGTACTGTCTCTATGGTGAACAAGGCAGAACATAGTGTGGGCTGGGAGGGTACTGTCTCTATGGTGAACAAGGCAGAACATAGTGTGGGCTGGGAGGGTACTGTCTCCATGGTGAACAAGGCAGAACATAGTGTGGGCTGGGAGGGTACTGTCTCTATGGTGAACAAGGCAGAACATAGTGTGGGCTGGGAGGGTACTGTCTCCATGGTGAACAAGGCAGAACATAGTGTGGGCTGGGAGGGTACTGTCTCTATGGTGAACAAGGCAGAACATAGTGTGGGCTGGGAGGGTACTGTCTCTATGGTGAACAAGGCAGAACATAGTGTGGGCTGGGAGGGTACTGTCTCTATGGTGAACAAGGCAGAACATAGTGTGGGCTGGGAGGGTACTGTCTCTATGGTGAACAAGGCAGAACATAGTGTGGGCTGGGAGGGTACTGTCTCCATGGTGAACAAGGCAGAACATAGTGTGGGCTGGGAGGGTACTGTCTCCATGGTGAACAAGGCAGAACATAGTGTGGGCTGGGAGGGTACTGTCTCTATGGTGAACAAGGCAGAACATAGTGTGGGCTGGGAGGGTACTGTCTCTATGGTGAACAAGGCAGAACATAGTGTGGGCTGGGAGGGTACTGTCTCTATGGTGAACAAGGCAGAACATAGTGTGGGCTGGGAGGGTACTGTCTCTATGGTGAACAAGGCAGAACATAGTGTGGGCTGGGAGGGTACTGTCTCTATGGTGAACAAGGCAGAACATAGTGTGGGCTGGGAGGGTACTGTCTCTATGGTGAACAAGGCAGAACATAGTGTGGGCTGGGAGGTTACTGTCTCCATGGTGAACAAGGCAGAACATAGTGTGGGCTGGGAGGGTACTGTCTCTATGGTGAACAAGGCAGAACATAGTGTGGGCTGGGAGGGTACTGTCTCTATGGTGAACAAGGCAGAACATAGTGTGGGCTGGGAGGGTACTGTCTCTATGGTGAACAAGGCAGAACATAGTGTGGGCTGGGAGGGTACTGTCTCTATGGTGAACAAGGCAGAACATAGTGTGGGCTGGGAGGGTACTGTCTCTATGGTGAACAAGGCAGAACATAGTGTGGGCTGGGAGGGTACTGTCTCCATGTTGAACAAGGCAGAACATAGTGTGGGCTGGGAGGGTACTGTCTCTATGGTGAACAAGGCAGAACATAGTGTGGGCTGGGAGGGTACTGTCTCCATGGTGAACAAGGCAGAACATAGTGTGGGCTGGGAGGGTACTGTCTCTATGGTGAACAAGGCAGAACATAGTTTTATTTTTAATGCATACATTTTTTGCACTCAGATTGTTAGTAGAAAAGCTCTGAATAACCGGGTTCTCTTTTTCCAGTACTAAGTTTTGTATTTGTGTATCGCCCCTGGTGAGTACAGTAGCATGTTCATTCTTTACAGGCATTTTTTTTATGTGTGACCTTGTTTGAATTTAAAACATGTAAGATGTAAGAACAGTATGTCTGACACCGATTCCTCTATTACAGTGGTACACATTGTGCCTAGTTTTCAGATGCCAGCTACAATGGACACTATACAAGCTGTACCATGACAGTTTCCCCGCTCTGTCTCTCTGTGTCTCTCTCTCTCTCTGTGTCTCTCTCTCTCTCTGTGTCTCTCTCTCTGTGTCTCTCTCTCTCTGTGTCTCTCTCTCTCGTTCTCTCTCGTTCTGTCTCTCTCTCTGTCTGTCTCTCTGTCTCTCTCTCTGTCTGTCTCTCTGTCTCTCTCTCTCTCTGTCTGTCTGTCTGTGTCTCTCTCTTTCTATCTCTCTCTGTCTCTCTCTGTCTCTCGCTCTCTCTCTCTCTGTCGTTCTCTCTCTCTGTCGTTCGCTCTCTCTCTGTCGTTCGCTCTCTCTCTGTCGTTCTCTCTCTCTGTCGTTCTCTCTCTCTCTCTGTCGTTCTCTCTCCCTCTCTATCTCTCTCTCTGTCGTTCTCTCTCCCTCTCTATCTCTCTGTCTGTCGTTCTCTCTCGCTCTCTCTCTCTCTCTGTCTCTCTCTCTCTCTGTCTCTCTCTCTCTCTCTCTGTCTCTCTCTCTGTGTCGTTCTCTCTCTCTCTCTGTCTTTCTCTCTCTCTCTCTCTCTCTCTCTCTCTCTCTCTCTCTCTCTCTCTCTCTCTCTCTCTCTCTCTCTCTCTCTCTCTCTCTCTCTCTCTCTCTCTCTCTCTCTCTCTCTCTCTCTCTCTCTCTCTCTCTCTCTCTCTCTCTCTCTCTCTCTCTCTCTCTCTCTCTCTCTGTGTCGTTCTCTCTCTCTCTCTCTCTCTCTGTGTCGTTCTCTCTCTCTCTCTCTCTCTCTCTCTCTCTCTCTCTCTCTCTCTCTCTCTCTCTCTCTCTCTCTCTCTCTCTCTCTGTGTCGTTCTCTCTCTCTCTCTCTCTCTCTCTGTGTCGTTCTCTCTCTCTCTCTCTCTCTCTCTGTGTCGTTCTCTCTCTCTCTCTCTCTCTCTCTCTCTCTCTCTCTCTCTCTCTCTCTCTCTCTCTCTCTCTCTCTCTCTCTCTCTCTCTCTCTCTCTCTCTCTCGCTCTGTGTCTTTCTCTCGCTCTGTGTCTTTCTCTCTCTCTGTGTCTTTCAATTCAATTCAATTTGCTTTATTGGCATGACGTAACAATGTACATATTGCCAAAGCTTATTTACAATATAAAAATGAGAATCAAAATTGTCAACAGGACAACAGTAACAACAATAACCAAGGGTCAAATAACCATACATTCAACAATAACAATACGCATACAGTAGAGTACATGTGCAGGTTGATTGGTCTGTCAGACACTGTCCCTCAACTTATGGCAGGCAGCAATGTAGTGCGCTGCCAACCCACAGCTCTCTGCGTCCTCCCCCAACAGGACTGGTAGCCTATCCTCACCAGAGAGGTCTTTGAAACCTTGAATAAGAGTTTCAATTTTGGGGAAATGACACTCTCTAATTGTTTTATATTTTTGACATTTTGTCAGGAAATGCAGCTCCGTCTCAGGTTCTGCTATTGTGCAGTGGTTGCACAGCCTTTCCTCTACAGGGAGCCAGGTTTTCCTGTGTCTACCCTTCTCAATGGCAAAGCTGTGCTCACTGAGCCTGTACTTTGTCAAGGTTTTTCTAAGGTTTTGATCAGTAACCATGGTCAAATATTTAGCCACGGTGTACTGTCGATTTAGGGCCAGATAGCACTGCATTTTGCTCTGTGCTTGTGCTTGTGTTTCCCAATAAGCAATATAGTTTTGTTTTGACTGTGTTGTAATTTGGTTTATCCTGATTGATTGGATGTTCTGGTCCTGACGCTTCAGTGTGTTAGTAGAACAGGTTTGTGAACTCAGCCCCAGGACCAGCTGGATGAGGGGACTCTTTTCTTTGCTCAGCTCTTGGCATTGCAGGGCTTGGTAATGATATGAGAGGGGGTCACTGTACTTTAGATGTTTCCAAAACTTAATGGCTCTTTTTTGAGTTTTTATTATTAGTGGATATTGGCCTAATTCTGCCCTGCATGCATTGTTTGTAGTTTTCCTCTGGACATGTAGGAGAATCTTACAGAACTCTGCATGCAGGGTTTCGATGGGATGTTTGTCCCATTTGATGAAGTCTTGTTTTGCAAGTGGACCCCACACCTCGCTGCCATAAAGTGCAATTGGTTCAATGACATATTCAATTAGTTTTAGCCAAATTTTAATAGGTATTTTAATTTTAATTTACTTTTTAATGGCGTAGAATGCTCTGCGTGCTTTCTCTCTCAGTTCATTCACTGCCTCATTAACTTCTCTGCGCTACGGATCCCTTTTACGGGATCATTTTCCAGGGCGCAAAATATTACTAAAAATATTTATAATCATGCAATCACAAGTGAAATATACCAAAACACAGCTTAGCTTGTTGTTAATCCACCTATCGTGTCAGATTTTGAAAATATGCTTTACAGCGAAAGAAATCCAAGCTTTTGTGAGTGTATCAATCAATGCTAGAACAGTTTGCCTTATATTAGCTTGGTTAGCTTGGTCACGAAAGTCAGAAAAGCAATAAAATTAATCGCTTACCTTTGATAATCTTCGGATGTTTGCACTCACGAGACTCCCAGTTACACAACAAATGTTATTTTTGTTCGATAAATATTACTTTTATAACAAAAAAAACGCCATTTGGGATGCGCGTTATGTTCAGAAAACCAAAGCCTCGTTCCGTTCGACGAAAATTCCAAAAAGTATCCGTAATGGTCGTAGAAACATGTCAAATGTTTTTTATAATCAATCCTCAGGTTGTTTTTAACAAACATAATCGATAATATTTCAACCGGACCGTAACCTATTCAATAAGAGAGAAAAAGAAAATGGAGAGCTACCCTCTCGCGCACAGGAACTAATCAGAGGACACCTGACTAGTTTTGAAACTATGTCTAAAGCCTGGTCACAGCCTGAGGAAGCCATTGGAAAAGGAATCTGGTTGATACCCCTTTAAATGGAAGAAAGACGGGCCAGGAAACACAGATAAATAAAAAAATCACTTCCGGGTTAGATTTTCTCAGGTTTTCGCCTGCAGAATCAGTTTTGTTATACTCACAGACAATATTTTGACAGTTTTGGAAACTTTGGAGTGTTTTCTATCCTAATCTGTAAATTATATGCATATTCTACGATCTGGACCTGAGACATAGTCCGTTTACCTTGGGAACGTTATAAAAAAAAATTATAATAATCTGACCCCTAGCGTCAAGAAGTTTTATGGTGTCTAGTTGAGCTTATTTTTAAAAAGTAATTGTAGTGTGTACAGTACTCTATATATTTTGTACCAATTGAGAACTTTGGTCTAATTCCCTGACATCTGGATCTTCTCTGGAAAATCATTATTTTAGTATTTTTGGGGTTTACTGCCAGGGCCCAGGTCTGGCAGTACTGCTCTAGCAGGTCCAGGCTCTGCTGTAGGCCATGTGCTGTGGGTGACAGCAGGCATAGGTAATCTGCGAAGAGTAGACATTTAACTTCTGAATTGTGGAGACTAACACCAGGAGCTGAGGATTTTTCTAGAATAGTGGCCAATTCGTTAATGTAAATATTGAAGAGTGCAGGGCTCAGATTGCAACCCTGGCGAAGGCCCCGCCCCTGGTTAAAGAATTCTGTTATTTTCTTACCAATTTTAATGCTGCACGTATTGCCAGTATACATTGATTTAATTATGTCACATGTTTTACCCCTACACCACTTTCAATAACTTTGTAGAACAGTCCTGTATGCCAAATAGAATCAAATGCTTTTTGGAAGTCGATAAAGCAAGCGTATATTTTGGTATTATTTTGGTGGACATGTTTATCTATCAGGGTGTGTAGGGTGTAAATATGATCAGTTGTGCGATGTTTTGGTATAAATCCAATTTGGCTTTTACTCAAGACATTGTGCTTATTAACTTCTAACGAGTCAGAAACCCGGATCCGGGAGCACCCCCCACCCCCCACCAGTAAAAAAGCTGAATAGCATAGCTAGCATAGCGTCACAAGTAAATAGTAGCATCTAAATATCATTCAATCACAAGTCCAAGATACCAGATGAAAGATCCACTTCTTGTGAATCCAGCAATCATTTCTGATTTTTAAAATGTTTTACAGGGAAGACACAATATGTAAATCTATTAGCTAACCACGTTAGCAAAAGACACCATTTTTCTTTGTCCACCATTTTTTCTCTCCACCAGTAGCTATCACCAATTCGGCCAAATAAAGATATTGATAGCCACTAACCAAGAAAAAACCTCATCAGATGACAGTCTGATAACATATTTATTGTATAGGATAGTTTTTGTTAGAAAAATGTGCATATTTCAGGTAGAAATCATAGTTTACAATTGCACCCACCATCACAACTCGACTAGAATAAATACAGAGAGCAACGTGTATTACCAATTTACTCATCATAAAACATTTCATAAAAAATGACAAAGCATAGCAATGGAAAGACACAGATCTTGTGAATTCAGACAATATTTCAGATTTTCTAAGCGTTTTACAGCGAAAACACAATAAATCGTTATATTAGCATACCACATGTGCAAACGTTACCCCAGCATGAATCAAAGGCAAGGGGAGCGATAACGTTATGATCACCAAAATATATTAATTTTTTCACTAACCTTCTCAGAATTCTTCCGATGACACTCCTGTAACATCATATTACAAAATACATATAGAGTTTGTTCGAAAATGTGCATATTTAGCCACAAAAAAACGTGGTTATACAATGAGAATACTAGCAAAACTGCCCTGAAAATGTCGGGCGCTATATTTGAGAGTGATCTAGTCTAATCGATAGCTAATCATAAACTTGACTAAAAAATACAGGGTTGACAGGAATCGAAAGACAAATTAGTTCTTAATGCAATCGCTGACTTACATTTGTAAAATTATCCTTACTGTGCAATACCGGGTCCGCCAAGCGAAGCTACACATAACAAAATGGCGACATATGCGTTTAAAAATTTTCTACAGAACAGCGATTTATCATCATAAATAGTTCTTACTGTGAGCTGTTCTTCCATCAGTATCTTGGGCAATGTATCCTTTCTTGGGTCTAATCTTATTTTGGTCGAAAGCTGTCCTCTTGTCCGTCGAAATGCCCACTAACGTTCGACCGGGACCCCGAAACGTGCCCGGTGCTTCAATGTGCATCACAAAGCAATGCCTCAAAATCGCACTAAACGGATATAAATTGCTATAAAACGGTTTAAATTAACTACCTTATGATGTTTTTAACACCTATAACGAGTAAAAACATGACCGGCGATATATAAGTGGCTAAACCAACGCTTGGAAAGATAGAGAGTCCGACGTCCATCTTGCGTGAGGCGCAGCGGGAAAAGAACGGTACATCCGGTCTTTTCTGTTTTATACTGGCCCTGATTGCGCAATCGACTCCATTCAAATTGTCACCTCTTACTGACATCTAGAGGAAGGCATGGGCAGTGTTTGTATCCTCATAGGATTTACAGGGACTTTAAAACTGACCTGGGACCAGAGGCCAAAATGTCTGAAATCTCACTCCATATCAGGAAAAGTGCTGTAGAATGAGTTCTGTTTCACTCAGAGACATAATTCAAACGGCTATAGAAACTAGAGAGTGTTTTCTATCCAATAATAACTATAATATGCATATTGTACGAGCAAGAATTGAGTATGAGGCAGTTTAATTTGGAGACGATAAATGCTAATGTTGAAACAGCACCCCCTATATTGAGAAAAGGTTAACCTCTCTGGGGTAGGTGGGACGCAATCGTCCCACCTGGCCAATAGCCAGAGAAAATACAGAGCGCCATATTCAAATAAAATGATATAAAAATCAAACTTTCATTAAATCACACATGTCAGATACCAAATTAAGCTACACTCGTTGTGAATCCAGCCAACATGTCAGATTTCAAAAAGGCTTTTCGGCGAAAGCATAAGATGCTATTATCTGATGATAGCACAACAGTAAACAAAGAGAGTAGCATATTTCAACACTGCAGGCACGACACAAAACGCAGAAATAAAAATATAATTCATGCCTTACCTTTGACGAACTTCTTTTGTTGGCACTCCAATATGTCCCATAAACATCACAAATGGTCCTTTTGTTCGATTAATTCCGTCGATATATATCCAAAATGTCAATTTATTTGGCGCGTTTCATCCAGAAAAACACAGCTTCCAACTTACATGTAAACTTTACCAAAGCATTTCAAACTACTTTTGTAATACAACGTTAGGTATTTTTAAACGTTATTAATCGATCAAATTGAAAACGGGATGATCTGTGTTCAATACAAAAAGAAAACAAACTGAAGCAACTTTTTTGGTAATGTGCCTCTCTCAAACAATTTACTTCAAGTGACCCTCATTTATTAAGATGGCCGTACTTCTTCATTACACAAAGGAATATCCTCAACCAATTTCCAAAGACTGGTGACATCCAGTGGAAGCGGTAGGAACTGCAAACAAGTTCCTTAGAAATCTGGTGTCCCAATGAAACCTCATTGAAAAGACAGTGACCTCAACAACAAAAAAATATCTAAATGGTTTGTCCTCGGGGTTTTGCCTGCTACATAAGTTATGTTATACTCACAGACATGATTCAAATGGTTTTAGAAACTTCAGAGTGTTTCCTATCCAAATATACTAATAATATGCATATCTTATATTCTGGGGATGAGTAGCAGGCAGTTGAATTTGGACATGCTATTTATCCAAAAGTGAAAATGCTGCCCCCTACCCCGAAGAAGTTAAGGAAGTTTAGAACTCTTACATTGATAATACTACAGAAAACCTTCCCCAGGTTACTGTTCACACAAATGCCTCTGTAATTGTTAGGGTCAAATTTGTCTCTGTTCTTAAAGATTGGGGTTATGAGTCCTTGATTCCAGATGTCAGGGAAATAACCTACACTCAGGATCAAATTAAACAGTTTTAATATAGCCAATTGAAATTTTGCACTAGTGAGTTTAAGCATCTCATTTAGGATGCCATCAGGTCCGCATGCCTTTTTAAATTTGAGAGCCTGAAGTTTCTTATAGAGCTACTGGTCAGTAATTGGGGAGTCCAGTGGATTTTGATTGTCCTTTATAGCTTTTTCTAATCCTTTCAACTTCTCATGAATTTGGCGTTGTTCTGCGTTTGGGTCAATTTGAACGGTGTTGTAGAGTGTTTTAAAATGGGTTGTCCATATGTCACCATTTTGTATCACTAATTCCTCTTGTTTAGATTTTTTTTTTTTTTTCCAATTTTGCCAGAAGTTGTTTGTGTTTATGGACTCCTCAATTATTGTCAGCTGCTTGCTGTTGTACTGTGCTTTTTTGGTTCTGAGTGTACGTTTATAGAGTTTTAAAAGTCTCACAGTAATCTCTCTCTCTCTCTGTCGTTCTCTCTCCCTCCCTCTCTCTGTCTTCCTCTCTGTATTTCTCTAAATCTCTCTGTCGTTCTCTCTGTCTTTCCCTCTCAATTAAATTCAATTTAAGATTTATTGGCATTGGAAACATATGTTACATTGCCAAAGCAAGTGAAATAGATAATAAACAATAACAATTTTACTGTAAACATTACACTTACAACATTACACTTAATGATGTGCAAATAGTTCTCTACTCTCTTTATCTCGCTCTCTCTCATATCAGCTCCTTGGAAAAGAGACGCAAATCTTCAGGGGGGGGGGGGGGGGTGAGATAGAGTAGAGAGGAATAGAAGAGGGGAAGGAGGGGAGGTGGGGGGGGGGGGGGTGGAGGGGAGAAGTCGCAGAGACTTTTGAAAAATCACTTCCCCTTTGGACGTAACTTCACAGGCCACAATCAAGCGGTGCCAAGACGCTGCAATCGTGGCAAATCAAGTCAGTATCTATTAATAATATTTCTGGGGGTTGCATGTCCTCCCGCTGTCACATGGCCCGTGATGGAACTCTGCCTTTATCTCAGCTCTGGCACGCTTCTGTCACCGTGATAAACAATTCACACACAAATCTGAATAAAGATCCTCCCCACAGACCTCTCTCTGCTCTCTCCCTCATCTTCTTGATGGGAGGAATGTAATCTAGTAGAGCCGGGCTCCCTCTCTCTATTTTTCTCTTTTGACCCCCCCCGTTTTTTTCTTTTTTCTTTCGAAGATATGTAAATGACTTGGAGATGGTGGGTGGGAGGGACCTACGGTGGGTGGGAGGGACCTACGGTGGGTGGAAGGGAGGGACCTACAGAGGGTGGGAGGGACCTACGGTGGGTGGGAGGGAGGGACCTACAGAGGGTGGGAGGGAGGGATCTACGGTGGGTGGGAGGGAGGGATCTACGGTGGTGGGAGGGAGGGACCTACAGAGGGTGGGAGGGAGGGATCTACGGTGGTGGGACCTACGGTGGTGGGAGGGAGGGACCTACAGAGGGTGGGAGGGAGGGACCTACGGTGGTGGGAGGGAGGGACCTACAGAGGGTGGGAGGGAGGGACCTACGGTGGGTGGGAGGGAGGGATCTACGGTGGTGGGACCTACGGTGGTGGGAGGGAGGGACCTACAGAGGGTGGGAGGGAGGGATCTACGGTGGTGGGAGGGAGGGACCTACAGAGGGTGGGAGGGAGGGACCTACGGTGGGTGGGAGGGAGGGATCTACGGTGGTGGGACCTACGGTGGTGGGAGGGACCTATAGAGTGTGGGAGTTACCTACGGAGGCTGGGAGGAAGGCACCTACAACGTGAATGTCAAAGCCCAGGCCTGTGAAACCTGCACACACACAGACACACTCTCTCTCTCTCTCTCTCTCTCTACCACATAAAGTACATACACACTCTCTCTCTCTCTCTCTACCACATAAAGTACACACACACTCTCTCTCTCTCTCTCTACCACATAAAGTACACACAGACACACAAACGTCTGCCTGCCACATGCCTCTCCTTGGCCAGAGGTTCTGGAGTTTGACCTGGTCACATACTATAGGGGTCGAACCATCCAATGAAATGTATTTATACATCCCTTTACATCAGCAAGAGGAAGAGAGGATCCAGGCTCTGTGGGGTGGCCAGTCCTCTTCTGGCTGTACCGGGTAGACCAGAGGAACCAGGCTCTGAGGGGTGGCCAGTCCTCTTCTGGCTGTACTGGGTAGACCAGAGGAACCAAGCTCTGAGAGGTGGCCAGTCCTCTTCTGGCTGTACAGGGTAGATCAGAGGAACCAGGCTCTGATGGAATGCCAGTCCTCTTCTGGCTGTACCGGGTAGACCAGAGGAACCAGGCTCTGATGGGATGCCAGTCCTCTACTGGTTGTACTGGGTAGACCAGAGGAACCAGGCTCTGAGGGGTGGCCAGTCCTCTTCTGGCTGTGCCGGGTCGACCAGAGGAACCAGGCTCTGAGGGGTGGCCAGTTCTCTTCTGGCTGTACCGGATAGACCAGAGGAACCAGGCTCTGATGGGTAGGCAGTCCTCTTCTGGCTGTACTGGGTAGATGTTATAGGAGTACATGGCCATACTTTTTACATGTTTCACTGGTACTCCAGCTGGTAAGCTCCTGATAGTTTCCAGCACATTGAAACATGTAAGAGAGAGAGAGAGAGAGGAAGAAAGAGAGAGAGAGAGCGAGAGAGAGCGAGAGAGAAAGAGCGAGCGAAAGAGAGAGAGAGAGCGAGAGGGGAGAGAGAGAGGAGAGAGAGAGGAGAGAGAGAGCGAGAGAGAAAGAGAGAGAAAGAGAGAGAGAAAGAGAGAGAGAGAGAGGGGAGAGAGAGAGAGAGAGAAATTGAATTGAATTGAGAAAGAGAGAGAGAGAGAGAAAGGAGAGAGAGAGACAGAGAGAGAGAGAAAGAGAAAGAGAGAGAGAAAGGAGAGAGAGACAGAGAGAGACAGAGAGAGAAAGGAGAGAGAGAGAGAGAGAGAGAGAGAGAGAGAGAGAGAGAGAGAGAGAGAGAGAGAGAGAGAGAGAGAGAGAGAGAGAGAGAGAGAGAGAGAGAGAGAGAGAGAGAAAACAATACAGTAAGTCCCAACCAATAGATGTAACAGAGGAGGGTTAAGGGCAGTCAGTCAGCACCACCACTGTTTGACAGAGCCTCGCTCCCATCATCTACCCCCACCCAGAACAGACAGTACCCCCACCTACTCTGCACACCCCCATCTACATGCATCTAATTGTGGGGTGACAGGGAGGGGTTGAGTTGTGCCCCAGACAGCCCCAACCTGAGATCCATGGAGAGGCCTGGTTGCTCTGACAGCACACTCACGCTCACACACACATGCTCATCAACACAATCACACACACACCCACACACACACACCCACACACACACACACACACACACACACACACACACACACACACACACACACACACACACACACACACACACACACACACACACACACACACACACACACACACACGCTCACACACACTCACACGCAATGCCCCACCTCACATCATCTCGTCCACATATCAACAGCGAATGGCATGGCGTATACAACTAGGACGGCATACATCCTGTAAATGTACTAAATGTCTTTGTGGCTTTTCGCTGGAAACAGAAAAACGATACAAACAACTTATTCTCTAATGGTGGGACACAACAGAGGCTAGAATCCTAAATACAGAGGTCTTTTATTAACACTGAGAAAAACGTCTCCTTACTGGCCCCTATGAACCCTATTCCCTGTAGACCCTATTCCCTATGAACCCTATTCCCTGTAGACCCTATTCCCTATGAACCCTATTCCCTGTAGACCCTATTCCCTATGAACCCTATTCCCTGTAGACCCTAT
This sequence comes from Salvelinus alpinus, assembly GCF_045679555.1. NCBI lineage: Eukaryota > Metazoa > Chordata > Actinopteri > Salmoniformes > Salmonidae > Salvelinus > Salvelinus alpinus. The sequence goes on along the minus strand of NC_092112.1, from coordinate 13,867,891 downwards.
TCCCTGTAGACCCTATTCCCTGTAGACCCTATTCCCTATGAACCCTATTCCCTGTAGACCCTATTCCCTGTAGACCCTATTCCCTATGAACCCTATTCCCTATGAACCCTCTTCCCTATGAACTCTCTTCCCTATAGACCCTATTCCCTATGAACTCTCTTCCCTATAGACCCTATTCCCTATGAACCCTATTCCCTATGAACCCTATTCCCTATGAACCCTATTTCCTATGAACCCTATTCCCTATAGACCCTCTTCCCTATGAACCCTATTCCCTATAGACCCTATTCCCTGTAGACCCTATTCCCTATAGACACTATTCCCTGTAGACCCTATTCCCTATAGACACTATTCCTTATATACCCTATTCCCTATAGACCCTATTTCCTATAGACCATATTCCCTATAGACACTATTCCCTATATACCCTATTCCCTATATTCCCCTTTTCCTATAGACCCTATTCCCTATAGACACTATTCCCTATATACCCTATTTCCTATAGACCCTATTCCCTATGAACCCTATTCCCTATGAACCCTATTCCCTATATACCCTATTTCCTATAGACCCTATTCCCTATGAACCCTATTTCCTATCCTATTCCCTATATACCCTATTTCCTACAGACCCTATTCCCTATAGACACTATTCCCTATATACCCTATTCCCTATAGACCCTATTTCCTATAGACCATATTCCCTATGAACCCTATGCCCTATGAACCCTATTTCCTATAGACCCTATATACCCTATTTCCTATAGACCCTATTCCCTATAGACACTATTCCCTATATACCCTATTTCCTATAGACCATATTCCCTATGAACCCTATTCCCTATGAACCCTATTTCCTATGAACCCTATTCCCTATAGACCCTCTTCCCTATGAACCCTATTCCCTATAGACCCTATTCCCTGTAGACCCTATTCCCTATAGACACTATTCCCTGTAGACCCAATTTCCTATAGACCCTATTTCCTATAGACCCTATTCCCTATAGACCCTATTCCCCATGAACCCTATTCCCTATAGACCCTCTTCCCTATGAACCCTATTCCCTATAGACCCTATTCCCTGTAGACCCTATTCCCTATAGACACTATTCCCTGTAGACCCTATTCCCCATGAACCCTATTCCCTATAGACCCTCTTCCCTATGAACCGTCTTCCCTGTGGGACCTCTGTTCAATAGTAGTGAATATGATGCCATTGTCAACCTAGCCTGTGCCTGTCGTTCTGACAGCTCTTGTTTCTCCGTGATGTCTTGATGACAAGTGTCTTTAATATGCACGGGGGAATGGATAGGAAGCACCCGCATTGTGCACACCCCTGTGCATATTGGCCTCCCTGTTTTGCATGTGGAGGGGAATTGTCCCGGCACGTCGGCCTGGTGTGTGTTGAGGCTGAAGGCTGGCTATAGACTCTCTTCCCAAAGAACCCTTTACTACCTATAGACCCTATTCCCTATTGACCATATTCCCTATGAACCCTAATCCTCATAGACCCTATTACTTAGAGACCGTATTCCCTATGAACCATATTCTCTATGAACCCTATTCCCTATAGACACTATTCCCAATGAACCCTATTCCCTAAAGACCCTATTCCCTACGAACCCTATTCTATATGAACCATCTTCCCTATGAACTCTATTCCCTTTGAACCCTATTCCCTATAGACCATATTCCATATGAACCCTAAACCTTATAGACCCTATTCATTTTAGACCCATTTCCCTGTAAACCCTATTCTATATGATCCCTGTTTACTATTGACCCAATTCCTTATAGTCCCTATTCCACATAGACCCTATTCCCTATGAACCCTTTTTCCTATAGACCCGATTCCTTATATACATTATTCCCTATGAACCCTATTCCCTATAGACCTTATTCCCTATGAACCCTATTCCCTATGAACACTATTCCCTATAGACCCTATTCCATATGAACCCCATTCCCTATAGTTGCTATTCCCTATGAACCCTATTCCCCATAGACCCGATTCCCTATGAACCCTAATCCTTATAGACCCTATTGCTTACAGACCTTACAGGAGGTAAATGTGCAGAATGCGGGTGCTTCCTATCCATTCCCCCGTGCATATTAAAGACACTTGTCATCAAGACATCACGGAGAAACAAGAGCTGTGAGAACGAGAGGCACAGGCTAGGTTGACAATGGCATCATATTCACTACTATTGAACAGAGGGCCCACAGGGAAGACGGTTCATAGGGAAGAGGGTCTATAGGGAATAGGGTCTATAGGGAATAAGGTTCTATAGGGAATAGGGTTCATAGGGAATAGGGTTCATAGGGAATAAGGTTCATAGGGAATAGGGTTCATAGGGAATAAGGTCTATAGGAAATAGGGTCTATAGGGAATAAGGTTCATAGGGAATAGGGTTCATAGGGAATAAAGTTCATAGGGAATAGGGTTCATAGGGAATAAGGTCTATAGGAAATAGGGTTCATAGGGAATAAGGTTCATAGGGAATAGGGTTCATAGGGAATAAGGTCTATAGGAAATAGGGTCTATAGGGAATAAGGTTCTATAGGGAATAGGGTCTATAGGGAATAGGGTTCATAGGGAATAGGGTTCATAGGGAATAAGGTCTATAGGAAATAGGGTATATAGGGAATAGGTTCTATAGGGAATAGGGTCTATAGGGAATAAGGTCTATAGGGAATAGGGTTCATAGGGAATAGGGTTCATAGGGATTAAGGTCTATAGGAAATAGGGTTCATAGGGAAGAGGGTCTATAGGGAATAGGTTCTATAGGGAATAGGGTTCATAGGGAATAGGGTTCATAGGGAATAGGGTTCATAGGGAATAGGGTCTTCAGGGAATAGGGTTAATAGGGAATAGGGTTCATAGGGAAAAGGGTCTATAGGGAAAAGGGTTCATAAGGAATATGGTCTATAGGGAATAGGGATCATAGGGAACAGGGTTCATAGGGAACAGGGTTCATAGGGAATAGAGTTCATATGGAATAGGGTCTACGGGGAATAGGGTTCATAGGGAATATGGTTCATAGGGAATAGGGTTGATAGGGAATAGGGTCTACAGAGAATAGGGTCTACATGGAATAGGGTTCATAGGGAATAGGGTTCATAGGGAATAGGGTTGATATGGAATAGGGTCTACAGAGAATAGGGTCTACAGGGAATAGGGTCTATAGGGAAAAGGGTTCATAGGGAATAGGGTTCATAGGGAAGAGGGTTGATATGGAATAGGGTCCACAGAGAATAGGGTCTACAGGGGATAGGGTTCATAGGGAATAGGGTTCATAGGGAATATGGTTCACAGGGAACACGGTTCATAGGGAATATGGTTCATAGGGAATAGGGTTCATAGGGAATAGGGTCTACAGGGAATAGGGTTCATATGGAAAAGGATTCATAGGGAATAGGGTATATAGGGAATAAGGTTCATATGAAATAGGGTTCATCGGGAATAGGGTGTATAGGGAAAATAGGGTTCATAGGGAAAAGGGTTCATATGGAATAGCGTTCATAGGGAATATGGTCTATAGGGAACAGGGTTTATTAGGGAATTGTGTCCATAGGGTATAGGTTTCATAAGGAATATGGTCTATAGGGAAAAGGGTCTATATGGAATAGGGTTCATGGGGAATAGGGTCTGTTAGGAATTGGGTTCATAGGGAATACGGTTCATAGGGAATAGGGTTCATAGGGAATAGGGTCTATAGGGAATAGGGTTCATAGGGAATAGGGTCTATAGGGAATAAGGTTCATATTAAAAAGGGTTCATATGGAATAGGGTTCAAAGGGAATAGGGTCTATAGGGAATAGGGTTCATAGGGAATAGGGTTAATAGGGAATAGGGTTCATAGGGAAAATAGTTCATAGGGAATAGGGTTCATAGGGAATAGGGTCTATAGGGAATAGGGTTCATAGGGAATAGGGTTAATAGGGAATAGGGTTCATAGGGAAAAGGGTCTATAGGCAATAGGGTTCATAGGGAATAGGGTCTATAGGGAATAGGGTTCATAGGGAATAGGGTTAACAGGGTTCATAGGGAATAGGGTTCATAGGGAATAGGGTCTATAGGGAATAGGGTCTATAGGGAATAGGGTTCATAGGGAATAAGGTCTATAGGGAATAGGGTCTATAGGGAATAGGGTTCATAGGGAATAGGGTCTACAGGGAATAGGGTTCATGGGAATAGGGTTTATCAGGAATTGGGTTCATAGGGAATTGGGTTCAAAGGGAATGGGGTCTATAGGGAATAGGGTTTATAGGGAATAGGGTCTACAGGGAAGAAGGTTAATATGAAAAAGGGTTCATAGGGAATAGGGTTCATAGGGAATAGGGTTCATAGGGAATATGATTCATAGGGAATAAGGTTCAAAGGGAATAGGGTTAATAGGGAAGAGGGTTCATAGGGAATAGGGTCTTTAGGGAATAGGGTTCATAGGGAATATGATTCATAGGGAATAAGGTTCAAAGGGAATAGGGTTAATAGGGAAGAGGGTTCATAGGGAATAGGGTCTTTAGGGAATAGGGTTCATAGGGAATAGGGTCTATAGGGAATATGGTTCATGGGGAATAGGGTCTATAGGGAATTGGATTCATAGGGAATAGGGATCATAGTGAATAGGGTTCATAGGGTTTAGGGTCTATAGGGAAGAGAGTTCCTAGGGAATAAGGTTAATAGGGAATAGGGTCTTCGGGGAATTGGGTTAATAGGGAATAGGGTTCATAGGGAAAAGGGTCTATAGGGAATAGGGTTCATAGGGAATAGTGTCCATAGGGAAATGGTTCATAAGGAATATGGTCTATAGGGAATAGGGTCTATAGGGAATAGGGATCATAGGGAACAGGGTTCATAGGGAACAGGGTTCATAGGGAACAGGGTTCATAGGGAACAGCGTTCAAATGGAATAGAGCTCATAGGGAATAGGGTCTACAGGGAATAGGGTTCATAGGGAAAATGGTTCATAGGGAACAGGGTTCATAGGGAATAGGGTTCATAGGGGATAGGGTTGATAGGGAATAGGGTCTACAGAGAATAGGGTCTACAGGGAATAGAGTTCATAGGGGAAAGGTTTCATAGGGAATAGGGTCTATAGGGAATAAGGTTCTTATGAAATAGGGTTCAAAGGGAATAGGGTGTATAGGGAATAGGGTTCATAGGGAAAATGGTTCTTATGGAATAGCGTTGATAGGGAATAGGGTCTATAGGGAACAGGGTTCATAGGGAATCGTGTCCATAGGGAATAGGTTTCATGAGGAATATGGTCTATAGGGAGTATGGTCTATATGGAATAGGGTTCATGGGGAATAGGGTCTGTTAGGAATTGGGTTCATAGGGAATACGGTTCATAGGGAATAGGGTTCATAGGGAATAGGGTCTATATGGAATATGGTTCATAGGGATTAGGGTTTATATGGAATAGGGTTCAAAGAGAATAGGGTCTATAGTGAATAGGGTTCATAGGGGAAATAGTTAATAGGGAATAGGGTTCATAGGGAATAGGGTCTATATGGAATAGGGTTCATAGGGAATAGTGTTAATAGGGAATAGTGGCCATAGGGAAAAGTGTTCATAAGGTGGTCTATAGGGAATAGGGTTCATGGGGAAGAGGGTCTATAGGGTTCATAGGGAATAGAGTTCATAGGGAATAGGGTTCATAGGGAATAGGGTCTACGGGGAATAGGGTCTATAGGGAATAGGGATCATAGGGAACAGGGTTCATAGGGAATAGGGTTCATATGGAATAGGGTTCATATGGAATAGTGTCTACAAGGAATAGGGTTCATAAGAAATATGGTCTACAGGGAATAGGGTCTATAGGGATTAGGGTATATAAGGAATAGTGTCTATAGGGAATAGGGTCTACAGGGAATAGTGTCTATAGGGAATAGGGTCTACAGGGAATAGGGTCTATAGGGAAAAGGGTTCATAGGGAATAGGGTCCATAGGGAAGAGGGTTGATATGGAATAGGGTCCACAGAGAATAGGGTCTACAGGGGATAGGGTTCATAGGGAATAGGGTTCATAGGGAATATGGTTCACAGGGAACACGGTTCATAGGGAATATGGTTCATAGGGAATAGGGTTCATAGGGAATAGGGTCTACAGGGAATAGGGTTCATATGGAAAAGGATTCATAGGGAATAGGGTATATAGGGAATAAGGTTCATATGAAATAGGGTTCATCGGGAATAGGGTGTATAGGGAAAATAGGGTTCATAGGGAAAAGGGTTCATATGGAATAGCGTTCATAGGGAATATGGTCTATAGGGAACAGGGTTTATTAGGGAATTGTGTCCATAGGGAATAGGTTTCATAAGGAATATGGTCTATAGGGAAAAGGGTCTATATGGAATAGGGTTCATGGGGAATAGGGTCTGTTAGGAATTGGGTTCATAGGGAATACGGTTCATAGGGAATAGGGTTCATAGGGAATAGGGTCTATAGGGAATAGGGTTCATAGGGAATAGGGTCTATAGGGAATAAGGTTCATATTAAAAGGGTTCATATGGAATAGGGTTCAAAGGGAATAGGGTCTATAGGGAATAGGGTTCATGGGGAATAGGGTTAATAGGGAATAGGGTTCATAGGGAAAATAGTTCATAGGGAATAGGGTTCATAGGGAATAGGGTCTATAGGGAATAGGGTTCATAGGGAATAGGGTTAATAGGGAATAGGGTTCATAGGGAAAAGGGTCTATAGGCAATAGGGTTCATAGGGAATAGGGTCTATAGGGAATAGGGTTCATAGGGAATAGGGTTAACAGGGTTCATAGGGAATAGGGTTCATAGGGAATAGGGTCTACAGGGAATAGGGTCTATAGGGAATAGGGTCTACAGGGAATAGGGTTCATGGGAATAGGGTCTATAGGGAATAGGGTCTATAGGGAATAGGGTTCATAGGGAATAGGGTCTACAGGGAATAGGGTTCATGGGAATAGGGTTTATCAGGAATTGGGTTCATAGGGAATTGGGTTCAAAGGGATGGGGTCTATAGGGAATAGGGTTTATAGGGAATAGGGTCTACAGGGAAGAAGGTTAATATGAAAAAGGGTTCATAGGGAATAGGGTTCATAGGGAATAGGGTTCATAGGGAATATGATTCATAGGGAATAAGGTTCAAAGGGAATAGGGTTAATAGGGAAGAGGGTTCATAGGGAATAGGGTCTTTAGGGAATAGGGTTCATAGGGAATATGATTCATAGGGAATAAGGTTCAAAGGGAATAGGGTTAATAGGGAAGAGGGTTCATAGGGAATAGGGTCTTTAGGGAATAGGGTTCATAGGGAATAGGGTCTATAGGGAATATGGTTCATGGGGAATAGGGTCTATAGGGAATTGGATTCATAGGGAATAGGGATCATAGTGAATAGGGTTCATAGGGTTTAGGGTCTATAGGGAAGAGAGTTCCTAGGGAATAAGGTTAATAGGGAATAGGGTCTTCGGGGAATTGGGTTAATAGGGAATAGGGTTCATAGGGAAAAGGGTCTATAGGGAATAGGGTTCATAGGGAATAGTGTCCATAGGGAAATGGTTCATAAGGAATATGGTCTATAGGGAATAGGGTCTATAGGGAATAGGGATCATAGGGAACAGGGTTCATAGGGAACAGGGTTCATAGGGAACAGGGTTCATAGGGAACAGCGTTCAAATGGAATAGAGCTCATAGGGAATAGGGTCTACAGGGAATAGGGTTCATAGGGAAAATGGTTCATAGGGAACAGGGTTCATAGGGAATAGGGTTCATAGGGGATAGGGTTGATAGGGAATAGGGTCTACAGAGAATAGGGTCTACAGGGAATAGAGTTCATAGGGGAAAGGTTTCATAGGGAATAGGGTCTATAGGGAATAAGGTTCTTATGAAATAGGGTTCAAAGGGAATAGGGTGTATAGGGAATAGGGTTCATAGGGAAAATGGTTCTTATGGAATAGCGTTGATAGGGAATAGGGTCTATAGGGAACAGGGTTCATAGGGAATCGTGTCCATAGGGAATAGGTTTCATGAGGAATATGGTCTATAGGGAGTATGGTCTATATGGAATAGGGTTCATGGGGAATAGGGTCTGTTAGGAATTGGGTTCATAGGGAATACGGTTCATAGGGAATAGGGTTCATAGGGAATAGGGTCTATATGGAATATGGTTCATAGGGATTAGGGTTTATATGGAATAGGGTTCAAAGAGAATAGGGTCTATAGTGAATAGGGTTCATAGGGGAAATAGTTAATAGGGAATAGGGTTCATAGGGAATAGGGTCTATATGGAATAGGGTTCATAGGGAATAGTGTTAATAGGGAATAGTGGCCATAGGGAAAAGTGTTCATAAGGTGGTCTATAGGGAATAGGGTTCATGGGGAAGAGGGTCTATAGGGTTCATAGGGAATAGAGTTCATAGGGAATAGGGTTCATAGGGAATAGGGTCTACGGGGAATAGGGTCTATAGGGAATAGGGATCATAGGGAACAGGGTTCATAGGGAATAGGGTTCATATGGAATAGGGTTCATATGGAATAGTGTCTACAAGGAATAGGGTTCATAAGAAATATGGTCTACAGGGAATAGGGTCTATAGGGATTAGGGTATATAAGGAATAGTGTCTATAGGGAATAGGGTCTACAGGGAATAGTGTCTATAGGGAATAGGGTCTACAGGGAATAGGGTCTATAGGGAAAAGGGTTCATAGGGAATAGGGTCCATAGGGAAGAGGGTTGATATGGAATAGGGTCCACAGAGAATAGGGTCTACAGGGGATAGGGTTCATAGGGAATAGGGTTCATAGGGAATATGGTTCACAGGGAACACGGTTCATAGGGAATATGGTTCATAGGGAATAGGGTTCATAGGGAATAGGGTCTACAGGGAATAGGGTTCATATGGAAAAGGATTCATAGGGAATAGGGTATATAGGGAATAAGGTTCATATGAAATAGGGTTCATCGGGAATAGGGTGTATAGGGAAAATAGGGTTCATAGGGAAAAGGGTTCATATGGAATAGCGTTCATAGGGAATATGGTCTATAGGGAACAGGGTTTATTAGGGAATTGTGTCCATAGGGAATAGGTTTCATAAGGAATATGGTCTATAGGGAAAAGGGTCTATATGGAATAGGGTTCATGGGGAATAGGGTCTGTTAGGAATTGGGTTCATAGGGAATACGGTTCATAGGGAATAGGGTTCATAGGGAATAGGGTCTATAGGGAATAGGGTTCATAGGGAATAGGGTCTATAGGGAATAAGGTTCATATTAAAAGGGTTCATATGGAATAGGGTTCAAAGGGAATAGGGTCTATAGGGAATAGGGTTCATGGGGAATAGGGTTAATAGGGAATAGGGTTCATAGGGAAAATAGTTCATAGGGAATAGGGTTCATAGGGAATAGGGTCTATAGGGAATAGGGTTCATAGGGAATAGGGTTAATAGGGAATAGGGTTCATAGGGAAAAGGGTCTATAGGCAATAGGGTTCATAGGGAATAGGGTCTATAGGGAATAGGGTTCATAGGGAATAGGGTTAACAGGGTTCATAGGGAATAGGGTTCATAGGGAATAGGGTCTACAGGGAATAGGGTCTATAGGGAATAGGGTCTACAGGGAATAGGGTTCATGGGAATAGGGTCTATAGGGAATAGGGTCTATAGGGAATAGGGTTCATAGGGAATAGGGTCTACAGGGAATAGGGTTCATGGGAATAGGGTTTATCAGGAATTGGGTTCATAGGGAATTGGGTTCAAAGGGATGGGGTCTATAGGGAATAGGGTTTATAGGGAATAGGGTCTACAGGGAAGAAGGTTAATATGAAAAAGGGTTCATAGGGAATAGGGTTCATAGGGAATAGGGTTCATAGGGAATATGATTCATAGGGAATAAGGTTCAAAGGGAATAGGGTTAATAGGGAAGAGGGTTCATAGGGAATAGGGTCTTTAGGGAATAGGGTTCATAGGGAATATGATTCATAGGGAATAAGGTTCAAAGGGAATAGGGTTAATAGGGAAGAGGGTTCATAGGGAATAGGGTCTTTAGGGAATAGGGTTCATAGGGAATAGGGTCTATATGGAATAGGGTTCATGGGGAATAGGGTCTATAGGGAATTGGATTCATAGGGAATAGGGATCATAGTGAATAGGGTTCATAGGGTTTAGGGTCTATAGGGAAGAGAGTTCCTAGGGAATAAGGTTAATAGGGAATAGGGTCTTCGGGGAATTGGGTTAATAGGGAATAGGGTTCATAGGGAAAAGGGTCTATAGGGAATAGGGTTCATAGGGAATAGTGTCCATAGGGAAATGGTTCATAAGGAATATGGTCTATAGGGAATAGGGTCTATAGGGAATAGGGATCATAGGGAACAGGGTTCATAGGGAACAGGGTTCATAGGGAACAGCGTTCAAATGGAATAGAGCTCATAGGGAATAGGGTCTACAGGGAATAGGGTTCATAGGGAAAATGGTTCATAGGGAACAGGGTTCATAGGGAATAGGGTTCATAGGGGATAGGGTTGATAGGGAATAGGGTCTACAGAGAATAGGGTCTACAGGGAATAGAGTTCATAGGGGAAAGGTTTCATAGGGAATAGGGTCTATAGGGAATAAGGTTCTTATGAAATAGGGTTCAAAGGGAATAGGGTGTATAGGGAATAGGGTTCATAGGGAAAATGGTTCTTATGGAATAGCGTTGATAGGGAATAGGGTCTATAGGGAACAGGGTTCATAGGGAATCGTGTCCATAGGGAATAGGTTTCATGAGGAATATGGTCTATAGGGAGTGTGGTCTATATGGAATAGGGTTCATGGGGAATAGGGTCTGTTAGGAATTGGGTTCATAGGGAATACGGTTCATAGGGAATAGGGTTCATAGGGAATAGGGTCTATATGGAATATGGTTCATAGGGATTAGGGTTTATATGGAATAGGGTTCAAAGAGAATAGGGTCTATAGTGAATAGGGTTCATAGGGGAAATAGTTAATAGGGAATAGGGTTCATAGGGAATAGGGTCTATAGGGAATAGGGTTCATAGGGAATAGTGTTAATAGGGAATAGTGGCCATAGGGAAAAGTGTTCATAAGGTGGTCTATAGGGAATAGGGTTCATGGGGAAGAGGGTCTATAGGGTTCATAGGGAATAGAGTTCATAGGGAATAGGGTTCATAGGGAATAGGGTCTACGGGGAATAGGGTCTATAGGGAATAGGGATCATAGGGAACAGGGTTCATAGGGAATAGGGTTCATATGGAATAGGGTTCATATGGAATAGTGTCTACAAGGAATAGGGTTCATAAGAAATATGGTCTACAGGGAATAGGGTCTATAGGGATTAGGGTTCATGGGAATAGGGTTAATCAGGAATTGGGTTCATAGGGAATTGGGTTCATAGGGAATAGGGTCTATAGGGAATGGGGTTTATAGGGAATAGGGTCTACAGGGAATAGGGTTCATAGGGAATATGATTCATAGGGAAGAGGGTTCATAGGGAATAGGGTCTTTAGGGAATGGGGTTCTTGGGGAATAGGGTCTATAGCGAATTGGGTCCATAGGGAACAGGGATCATATTGAATAGGGTTCATAGGGTATAGGGTCTATAGGGAAGAGAGTTCATAGGGAATAGGTTTCATAGGGAATATGGTTCATATCAAATAGGGTCTACAGGGAATAGGGTCTACAGGGAATAGGTTCTATAGGAATAGAGTCCATAGGGAATAGGGTATATATGGAATAGGGTCTATATGGAATAGGTTCTATAGGGAATAGGGTTCATAGGGAAAAGGGTCTATAGGGAATAGGGTTCATAGGGAAAAGTTTTCATAGGGAATAGGGTCTATAGGGAATAGGGTCTATATGGAATAGGTTCTATAGGGAATAAGGTTCATAGGGAATAGGGTTCATAGGGAAAAGGGTCTGTAGGGAATAGGGTTCATAGGGAAAAGTGTTCATAGGGAATAGGGTCTATAGGGAATAGGGTATATAGGGAACAGGGTTCATAGGGAAAAGGGTTCATAGGGAAAAGGGTTCATAGGGAAGAGGGTTTATAGGGAATAGGGTATATAGGGAATAGGGTATATAGGGAACAGGGTTCATAGGGAATAGAGTTCATAGCAATAAGGTCTATAGGGAATAGGGTTCAAACGGAATAGGGTTCATAGGGAATAGAGTTCATAGGGAAAAGGGTTTATAGGGAAAAGAGTTCATAGGGAATATGGTTCACAGGGAACAGGGTCTATAGGGAATATGGTTCACAGGGAATAGGGTTCATAAGGAATAGCATTCATAAGGAATATGGTCTATAGGGAATTGGGTTCATAGGGAACAGGGTTGATAGGGAATAGGGTTCATAGGGAATAGGGTCTACAGGGAATAGGGTCTATAGGGAATAGGAACTATAGGTAATATATTTACCCTTGAGGTGCTGACCTGTTGCACCCTCACAACCACTGTGATTATTATTATCTGACCATACAGGTAATCTATGATCGTTTGAACATCTTGGCCAGGTTCTGTTATAATCTTCACCCGGCACAGCCAGAAGAGGACTGGCCACCCCTCAGATCCTCGTACCTCTCTAGGTTTCTTCCTAGGTTCCGGCCTCTCTATTTTCCCAACCACCGTGCTTCTACACCTGCATTGCTTTCTGGTTGGAGTTTTAGGCTGGGTTTCTGTGCAGCACTTTGTGACATCAGCTGATGTAAGGGCTTCATAAATTGATTGATTGATTGATAGGGAATAGGGTCTATAAGGAATAGGGTCCATAGGAATAGGGTATATAGGCAATCGCGTCTATAGGAATAGGGTATATAGGGAATAGGGTCTATAGGGAATAGGATCTATAAGGAATAGGGTCTATAGGGAATAAGGTCTATAAGGAATAGGGTCTATAGGGAATAAGGTCTATAAGGAATAGGGTCTATAGGGAATAAGGTCTATAAGGAATAGGGTCTATAGGGAATAAGGTCTATAAGGAATAGGGTCTATAGGGAATAGGGTCTATAGGGAATAAGGTCTATAGGGAATAGGGTCTATAAGGAATAGGGTCTATAGGGAATAAGGTCTATAAGGAATAGGGTCTATAGGGAATAGGGTATATAGGGAATAGGGTCTATAAGGAATAGGGTCTATAAGGAATAGGGTCTATAAGGAATAGGTTCCATTGGGAACTCAACCACAGTTCCTCAGAGACCGACTCAGTCACTCGCCATCAAAACCATGAAATTAGACCTCGGAAAAATAGCCATGTGATGGGAAAAATGATACACTGTAGTACATTTTGCATATAATAATAAATAAATAAAACTCTGCCTTCCTTGAAACGGATGCATGTAAATTACCCCGTGCCACAAAGACAAATTGGTCATTCAGGTTTGGAATGAAAATGACACTAAAGTGCAAAAAGGGAAAGGGCGCAGTAGAGTGAGAGAGGGAATAAGGGGTTGTTAAAATGTCCCATTTCAGATGCCCTGCCTTTAGGAGAGGAGACGTACAGTCAGAGGAGATGTGATGAAACAAAAGGCCAGATGTACAGCCGGCAGCAAATAGAGGTTTCATGTAGCAGTAGTAGTCTTATACAATGCAACACATTTAGATGTCCTATACATTGGTGAAAGACAAACTGATGAATATGAAATTGGTGGTTATAATGGTATTTATAATGGTGGTTATAATGGTGGTTATAGTGGTGTTATAATGGTGGTTATAATGATGGTTATAATGGTATTTATAATGGTGGTTATAATGGTGTTATAATGGTGGTTATAATGGTATTTATAATGGTGGTTATAGTGGTGTTATAATGGTGGTTATAATGGTGTTATAATGGTGTTATAATGGTGGTTATAATGGTGTTATAATGGTGGTTATAATGGTATTTATAATGGTGGTTATAATGGTTGTTATATTGGTGTTATAACGATGGTTATAATGGTGGTTATAATGGTGTTATAATTATGGTTATAATGGTTTTATAATGGTGGTTATAATGGTATTTCTAATGGTATTTATAATGGTATTTATAATGGTGTTATAATGGTATTTATAATGGTTGTTATAATGGTTGTTATATTGGTATTTATAATGGTTGTTAAATTGGTATTTATAATGATGGTTATAATGGTGGTTATAATGGTTGTTATATTGGTATTTATAATGGTGGTTATAATGATGGTTATAATGGTGGTTATAATGGTTGTTATATTGGTATTTATAATGGTTGTTATATTGGTATTTATAATGGTAGTTATAATGGTGGTTAAAATTGTATTTATAATGATGTTATAATGGTGGTTATAATGGTGTTATAATGGTTATTATAATGGTATTTATAATGGTGGTTATAATGGTGGTTATATTGGTGGTTATATTGGTATTTATAATGGTTGTTATATTGGTATTTATAATGGTTGTTATATTGGTATTTATAATGGTTGTTATAATGGTGGTTAAAATGGTATTTATAATGATGTTATAATGGTTGTTATAATGGTATTTATAATGGTGGTTATAATGGTGGTTATATTGGTATTTATTATGGTGTTATGATGGTGGTTATAATGGTGTTATAATGGTTGTTATAATGGTATTTATAATGGTATTTATAATGGTATTTATAATGGTGTTATAATGGCGTTATAATGAAGCTGACTCCTACTTCTCCTACTTCTTAAGTTTATCGATTACATTTCAGCATCGCAACAACCAGGACACGTGAACTCAAAAGAAAGCATTATTTAACGCATTTTGGTTTTCAAACGTTGCAGATAGACGTCAGTATATGTGGTTTCTATCAATTTGAGATGTTCATGCCAATGGACGAAGAGAGGGACGCATTACTTCTCCGTCCAAATCAGTAGAATGGTTCTCTGAATGATACAGCCCAGACAATAGAGGTCTTAACTTCCTCCATCACTTCTTATAAACCGGGTCCTTCGAGCCATGGATGCTGATTGGCTGACAGCCGTGGTATATCAGACCGTATACCACAGGTATGACAAAACGCTTAATTTTACTGCTCTAATTATGTTGGTAACTAGTTTATAACAGCAATAAGGCACCTCGGAGGTTTGTGATACAGTATATGGCTAATATACAGTGACTAACGGCTGTATCCAGGCACTCCGAGTCGCGTTGCGCCTAAGAACAGCACTTAGCCGTGGTATATTGGCCATATACTGTACCACACCCCGTCCGGCCTTATTACTTAATTATTCCACAATTCCTACACTTGAAATAGTGTAGGTACATGTAAACATTATTGATACAATTCACAGAGATCCTCAGATAAACAATATTGCCATAATTTATAGTATATATTTTATTGTAAGAAGAAACAGTATGTGTGTATGCCTGCGAGCGTGTGAGAGTTTGTGTGTGTGTGTATGCGCGTGCGCGTGTGTGTGTGTATGCCTGCGAGCGTGTGTGTTTGTGTGTGTGTCTGAGTGTGTGAGTAAGTGGATTCCCCCACTCTCCTCCCCTGTCCTCTCTAAGTGTCTCCGTCCCTGGTCTCATCGGGACTGACAGTCGTCCCCTGTACTCTTTCAGTGTCTCCGTCCCTGGTCTCATCGGGACTGACAGTCGTCCCCTGTACTCTTTCAGTGTCTCCGTCCCTGGTCTCATCGGGACTGACAGTCGTCCCCTGTACTCTCTCAGTGTCTCCGTCCCTGGTCTCATCAGGCCTGACAGTCACCGCATGTCTTCTCTAAGTGTCTCCGTCCCTGGTCTCATCAGGTCTGACAGTCGTCCCCTGTCCTCTTTCAGTGTCTCCGTCCCTGGTCCCATCAGACCTGACAGTCGTTCCCTGTACTCTCTAAGTGTCTCCGTCCCTGGTCTCATCAGGTCTGACAGTCGTCCCCTGTCCTCTTTCAGTGTCTCCGTCCCTGTTCCTCTCAGGCCTGACAGTCGTCCACTGTCTTCTCTAAGTGTCTCCGTCCCTGGTCTCATCAGGTCTGACAGTCGTCCCCTGTCCTCTTTCAGTGTCTCCGTCCCTGGTCTCATCAGGTCTGACAGTCGTCTCCTGTCCTCTTTCAGTGTCTCCGTCCCTGTTCCTCTCAGGCCTGACAGTCGTCCCCTGTCCTCTCTAAGTGTCTCCGACCCTGGTCTCATCAGGCCTGACAGTCGTCCCCTGTCCTCTTTCAGTGTCTCCGACCCTGGTCTCATCAGGCCTGACAGTCGTCCCCTATCCTCGTTAAGTGTCTCCAACCCTGGTCTCATCAGGCCTGACAGTCACCCCCTGTCCTCTCTAAGTGTCACCATCCCTGGTCTCCTCAGGCCTGACAGTCGTCCCCTGTCCTCTCTAAGTGTCTCCAACCCTGGTCTCATCAGGTCTGACAGTCGTCCCCTATCCTCTTTCAGTGTCTCCGTCCCTGGTCCCATCAGACCTATAGAACCAGACAAGTACCCTCCACCCGGAGGAATGACAAATGGCCTTAATGAAATTGGACAAATAACTCAGCATACACGCCTGAGCCCTCTGTTAAATATTAATATATTTAGGAGGATCAACATAGCCAATATTCCCCTGTTTAATATTTTATATGTGCTATTGAGAGGTAAATCCCTTCACTTCATCCTTCCATTCAGGATGCTCGTTTAACCTTACGTAATGGCGAACGCCCGACGAGAGGCATTCTGGAGGCTATGCATCGAAGCACATACTTTGCCTATAGGCACTAAACACAGTTTTACACATACGTAAGAGATTCAATGAAAGCAATAGATTTGATCTGCTGCATCAGGAACGATGACATTGGTTATATACCCTATCTGCATAAAAGCAGAAAGGTGTTGTGAGAGTCAATGGTATCCTTTGTTCTAAGTTGGACGGATTGTAATACCCGTAAACATTGTGGTAAATTATGCGGAAGGGAAAACTTGCCCTATCAAACTACCATTAATGTTGTAATATCTATTCATATCCTCCACTATGCAGTTAGCTTACATCTCCTTGAGGGTGTGTTGCGTCGTGCCTCGCTGCCAATACTGTACTATACTATACTATACTATACTATACTATACTATACTATACTGTACTATACTGGACTATACTGGACTATACTGGACTATACTGTACTGTACTATACTGTACTATACTGTACTGTACTATACTATACAGTACTATACTGTACTGTACTATACTATACTATACTATACTATACTATACTGGACTATACTGTACTGTACTGTACTGTACTATACTGTACTATACTGGACTATACTGGACTGTACCGTACTATAATGCACTATACTATACTGTACCGCACTATACTGTACTGTACTGTACTATACTATACTGTACCATACTGTAATGTACTATACGGTACTGTACTATACTGTACTGTACTATACTGTACTGTACTATACTGGACTATACTGTACTGTACTATACTATACAGTACTATACTGGACTATACTGTACCGCACTATACTGTACTGTACTGTACTATACTATACTGTACTATACTGTACTGTATTATACTGGACTATACTGTACTGTACTATACTATACTGTACTATACTGGACTATACTATACTGTTCTATACTGGACTATACTGTACTGTACTGTACTATAATGCACTATACTATACTGCACTATACTGTACTGTACTGTACTATACTATACTATACTGTACTATACTGTGCTGTACTATACTGTACTGTACTATACTGTACTATACTGTACTATACTATACTGTACTGTACTGTACTGGACTATACTGTACTGTACTATACTGTACTATACTGTACTATACTATACTGTACTGTACTGGACTGTACTGTACTGTACCGTACTATACTGTACTACTCCCTCAACAACTTTAAAAATCTGCTATCCGAGCAGCTAACCGATCGCTGCAGCTGTACATAGTCCATCTGTAAACTACCCACCCAATTTACCTACCTCACCCCCCATACTGCTTTTATTTATTTACTTTTCTGCTCTTTTGCACACCAGTATCTCTTCTTGCACATAATCATCTGATGATTTATCACTCCAGTGTTAATCTGCTAAATTGTAATTATTCGATTTATTGCCTACCTCATGCCGTTTGCACACATTGTATATAGATTCTCTTTTTTTTCTACCATGTTATTGACTTGTTTATTGTTTACTCCATGTGTAACTCTGTGTTGTCTGTTCACACTGCTATGCTTTATCTTGGCCAGGTCGCAGTTGCAAATGAGAACTTGTTCTCAACTAGCCTACCTGGTTAAATAAAGGTGAAATAAAATAAAATAAAATAAAAAATACTGTACTGTACCGTACTATAATGCAATATACTATACTGCACGGTACTATACTGTACTGTACTGTACTATACTGGACTGTACCGTACTATAATGTACTATACTATACTGCACGGTACTATACTATGCTGTACTGTACCATACTGTGCTGCACCATCCTATACTGTACTATACCATACTATATTGTACTGTACTGTACCATACTGTAATGCACTATACGGTACTGTACTATACTATACTATAATGTACTATAATGTACTATACTATACTGTACTATAATGTACTATACACTAATGTACTGTACCATACTGTACTGTACTATACCATACTATACTGTACTGTACTATACTGCACTGTACTGTACCATACTGCACTGTACTGTACTGTACCATACTGTACTATACTGCACTGTACTGTACCATACTGCACTGTACTGTACCATACTGTACTGTGCTATACTGTACTATACTGTACTGTACTGGGCTGTACTATACTGGACTATACTGTACTGTACCGTACTATACTGTACTATATTAAACTGTACTATGCTGTACTGTGCCATACTGTACTGTACCATACTATACTGTAATGCAGGTACCCTGTACTGTACTATACTGTACTGTACTATACTGTACCATACTGTACTGTACTATACTGTACTATACTATACTGTACCATAATGTACTATCCTGTACTACACAATACTGTACTGTACCATACTGTACTATACTGTGCTGTACTGTACCATACTGTACTGTAACATACTGTACTGTACTGTACCATACCGTACTGTACTATACTATACTGTACTGTGACATACTGTACTGTACTATACGGCACTATACTGTACTATACTATACTGTACTATACTGTGCTGTACTGTACCATACTGTACTGTAACATACTGTACTGTACTGTACCATACCGTACTGTACTATACTATACTGTACTGTGACATACTGTACTGTACTATACGGCACTATACTGTACTATACTGTGCTATACTGTACTATACTATAATGTACTGTACTATACTGTACTATAATGTAATGTACTGTGCTATACTGTACTGTACTGCACTGTACTATACTGTACTGCACTATACTGTGCTGTACCATACTGTACTGTACTTGATTGTACTATACTGTGCCATACTGTGCTGTACCATACTGTACTGTACTATACTATAGTGTAATGTACCATACTGTACTGTGCATACTATGCCATACCATACTGCACTATACTGCACAGCACTGTACTATACTGCACCGTACTATGATGTACTATACTGTACCACACAATAATGTACTGTGCCATACTGTACTGTACTATACTATACTGTACTGTACCATACTGTACTGTGCTATACTGTACTGCACTGTACTATACTGCACTGTACTATACTGTACTGTACTGTACTGTACTGAACTATACTGTACTGTACTATACTGTACTGAACTATACTGTACTGAACTATACTGCACTGTACTATACTGTACTATACCCTACCATACTGCAATGTACTATACTGTGCTATACTGTACCATACTGTACTGTACCATACTGTGCTATACTGTACTGTACCGTACTGTGCCATACTGCACTGTACTGTACTGTACCATACTGTACTGTACTATACTGTACTATACTATGCTGTACCATACTGTACAATAATGTACTATACTGTTCTATATTGTACTGTGCCATACTGTACTGTACTATACTGTAATGCACTATACTATACTGCACTGTACCATACTGTGCTGTACTACACCATACTGTGCTATACTATACTATGGTGTACTGTACCACACTGTACTGTGCTATACTATACTGTACGGTGCCATACTGTAATGTACCATACTGTACTGTACCATACTGTACTGTACTGTAGCTACACTGTACTGTACCATACTGTACTGTACTATACTGCACTGTACTATAATGTACTGTACTATACTGTACCATACTGTGCTGTACCACACTGTACTATACTGTACTGTACCATACTGTACTGTACTATAATGTACTACACTGCACTGTACTGTACCATACTGTACTGTACTATATTGTACTGTACTGTACCACACTGTACTGGACCATACTGTACTGTACTATACTGTACTATACTGTGCCATACTGTACCGGGACATACTGTACTGTACCATACTGTACTATACTGTACTGTACTATACTGTACTATACTGTACCATGCTGTACTGTACCACACTGTACTGTACTACACTATACTGTACTGCACCATACTGTACAACATTGTACTATACTGTACTATACTGTACCATGCTGTACTGTACCACACTGTACTGTACTACACTATACTGTACTGCACCATACTGTACAGCATTGTACTATACTGTACTATACTGTACTGTACCATACTGTACTGTACTATACTGTACTATACTGTACTATACTGTACTATACTGTACTATACTGTACTGTACTATACTGTACTGTACCATACTGTACTATACTGTACTATACCATACTGTACTATACTGTACTATTCTGCACTGTACTGTACCATACTGTACTATACTGTACTATACCATACTGTACCATACTGTACTATACTGTACTATTCTGCACTGTACTGTGCCATACTGTACTGCGCTATACTTTACTGTGCCATACTGTACTGGACCATACTGTACTGCACTATACTGTACTATACTGTACCAAACTGTACGGTGCTATACTGTACCATACTGTACTGTACCATACTGCACTATACTGTCCTGTACCACACGGTACTGTACTATACTGTACTATACCGTACTATACTGTACTGTACCATACTGTACTGTACTGTACTATACTGTACTGTACTGTACTGTACTATACTGTACCATACTGTACTGTACTATACCATACTGTACTGTACTATACTATAGTGTACTGTACTATGCTGTGCTGTGCTATACTATACTATGCCGTACTGCACTGTATCATACTGTACTGTACTGTAGCTACACTGTACTGTACTACACTGTACTGTGCCATACTGTACTGTACTATACTGTGCCATACTGTACTGTACTGTACCATACTGTACTGTACTGTATTGTACCATAATGTACTGTACTGTATTGTACCATACTGTACTGTACCATACTGTACTGTACTGTACCTTACTATACAGTACCATACTGTACTACACCATACTGTACTATACTATACTACAAATCAAATCAAATGTATTTATAAACCCCTTCGTACATCAGCTGATATCTCAAAGTGCTGTACAGAAACCCAGCCTAAAACCCCAAACAGCAAGCAATGCAGGTGTAGAAGCACGGTGGATAGGAAAAACTCCCTAGAAAGGCCAGAACCTAGGATGAAACCTAGAGAGGAACCAGGCTATGAGGGGTGGCCAGTCCTCTTCTGGCTGTGCCGGGTGGAGATTATAACAGAACATGGCCAAAATGTTCAAATGTTCATAAATGACCAGCATGGTCAAATAATAATAATCACAGTAGTTGTCGAGGGTGCAGCACCTCAGGAGTAAATGTCAGTTGGCTTTTCATAGCCGATCATTAAGAGTATCTCTACCGCTCCTGCGGTCTCTAGATATTTGAAAACAGCAGGTCTGGGACAGGTAGCATGTCCGGTGAACAGGTCAGGGTTCCATAGCCGCAGGCAGAACAGTTGAAACTGGAGCAGCAGCACGGCCAGGTGGACTGGGGACAGCAAGGAGTCATCATGTCAGGTCGTCCTGAGGCATGGTCCTAGGGCTCAGGTCCTCCAAGAGAGAGAAAGAAAGAGAGAATTAGAGAGAGCATACTTAAATTCACACAGGACACCGGATAAGACAGGAGAAGTACTCCAGATATAACAAACTGACCCTAGCCCCCCGACACATAAACTAATGCAGCATAAATACTGGAGGCTGAGACAGGAGGGGTCAGGAGACACTGTGGCCCCATCCGATGATAGGACAGGCCAAACAGGAAGGATATAACCCCACCCACTTTGCCAAGGCACAGCCCCCACACCACTAGAGGGATATCTTCAACCACCAACTTACCATCCTGAGACAAGGCCGAGTATAGCCCACAAAGATCTCCGCCACGGCACACCCCAAGGGGGTGGCGCCAACCCAGACAGGAAGATCACGTCAGTGACTCAACCCACTCAAGTGACGCACCCCTCCCAGGGACGGCATGAAAGAGCACCAGTAAGCCAGTGACTCAGCCCCTGTAATAGGGTTAGAGGCAGAGAATCCCAGTGGAGAGAGGGGAACTGGCCAGGCAGAGACAGCAAGGGCGGTTCGTTGCTCCAGAGCCTTTCCGTTCACCTTCACACACCTGGGCCAGACTACACTCAATCATAGGACCTACTGAAGAGATGAGTCTTCAATAAAGACTTGGTTGAGACCGAGTCTGCGTCTCTCACATGGGTAGGCAGACCATTCCCTAGAAATGGAGATCTATAGGAGAAAGCCCTGCCTCCAGCTGTTTGCTTAGAAATTCTAGGGACAATTAGGAGGCCTGCGTCTTGTGACTACACTGTACTATACTATACCGTACTCTACTACACT
This sequence comes from Salvelinus alpinus, assembly GCF_045679555.1. Lineage (NCBI taxonomy): Eukaryota > Metazoa > Chordata > Actinopteri > Salmoniformes > Salmonidae > Salvelinus > Salvelinus alpinus. Next base: position 13,845,106 of record NC_092112.1, on the reverse strand, counting down.
GTACTGTGCCATACTGAACTATACAATACTATACTATACTGTACTGTACCGTACCATACCATACTGTACTGTACTGTACTATACCATACTGTACTATACTATACTGCACCATACTGTACAATAATGTACTATACTATATACATATGGTACTGTACCATACGGTACTGTACTATACCATACTGTACTGTATTGTACTATACTATACTGTGCTGTACCATAATGTACTGCACTATACTACACTGCACTGTACCATACTGTACTTTACTATACTGTACTGCAGCTACACTGTACTATACTATACTGCACTGTACTGTACTGTAGCTACGCTGTACTGTGCTATACTGTACTGTAGCTATGCTGTACTGTACTATACTGTAATGTACAATACTATACTGTATGGTACTATACTGCAGCTACACTGCACAGTACTATACTGTAGCTACACTGCACCATACTGTACTGTACTATACTGTACTGTTGCTACACTGTACTATACGGTACTATACTGTACTGTACTGTAGCTACACTGTACTGTACTATATGGCACTATACTGTACTGTACTATACGGTACTATACTGTACTATACTATACTGTACTGTTGCTACACTGTACTATACTGTACTATACTATACTGTACTGTAGCTACACTGTACTATACTGTACTGTACTATACTGTACTGTGGCTACACTGTACTGTACTATACGGCACTATACTGTACTGTACTATACTGTATGCACTGTACTATACTATACTGTACTGTACTGTACTATACTGTGCTGTGCTGTACTATACTATACTGTACTGTACTGTACTGTACTATACTATACTGTACTGTGCTGTACTGTACTATACTGTACTGTAGCTACACTGAGGCAAAAGGTCTTGAACAACCAATATTCAAATCGATTCAAATTAGGGGGGAGGACTCAAAGTAATCGGCTAATATCTAATATCCCCGAAAATCTATTCCACTCCCATTTGGACACAATTGAATGAAGAGGGCCTTTATTAACCACACAGATCAGGTCCCATAATTGGAGAGATTGTCATGAAGGCTAATGCGCTTATTTCTGGAGGGCGAGGGAGGCAGACGCTAAGCGCTAGCTAACGTAGTAGTGGTAGGGGCTGGGTGCCAGGGGGCTTTTGGGGCTTTGGCCACCTGGTGACTGGCTTACCCTGGAGGGGCCTTGTATACCCCCTGTCCCCCCCTCCCCAGTCACCATACACCCACACCCCACCGCCCCTTGATCTCACCCCCCCTCTCTGTTGTGCTTCCAGTCCTGGATCTGACACGCCAGAGGGATGACCCTGAGAATCTCATTATGCATATATTCAACATTTCCCCCCTCCACCATCACTCCCCCTCCACGATCACTCCCTCCTCTACCATCACCCCCCCCCCCCACCATCACCCTTACCTCTACCATCACCCCTACCTCTACCATCACCCCTACCTCTACAATCACTCCCACCTCCACCATCACCCCTACCTCTACCATCACCCCTAACTCTACCATCACTCCCACCTCCACCATCACCCCTACCTCTACAATCACCCCTACCTCTACAATCACCCCTACCTCTCCCATCACCATCACCCCTACCTCTACAATCACCCCTACCTCTCCCATCACCATCACCATCACCCCTACCTCTACCATCACCCCTACCTCTACAATCACTCCCACCTCCACCATCACCCCTACCTCCACCATCACCCCTACCTCTACAATCACCCCTACCTCTACAATCACCCCTACCTCTACAATCACCCCTACCCCCACCATCACCCCTACCTCCACCATCACCCCTACCTCCACCATCACCCCTACCTCTCCCATCACCATCACCCCTACCTCTACAATCACCCCTACCTCCACCATCACCTCTACCTCTCCCATCACCCCTACCTCTACAATCACCCCTACCTCTACAATCACCCCTACCTCTACAATCACCCCTACCCCCACCATCACCCCTACCTCCACCATCACCCCTCCACCATCACCCCTACCTCTCCCATCACCATCACCCCTACCTCTACAATCACCCCTACCTCCACCATCACCTCTACCTCTCCCATCACCCCTACCTCCACCATCACCCCTACCGCTCCCATCACCCCTACCTCCACCATCACCCCTACCTCCACCATCACCCCTACCTCCACCATCACCTCTACCTCTCCCATCACCCCTACCTCCACCATCACCCCTACCTCTCCCATCACCCCTACCTCTACCATCACCCCTACCTCTACCATCACCCCTACCTCTCCCATCACCCCTACCTCTCCCATCACCCCTACCTCCACCATCACCCCTACCTCCACCATCACCCCTACCTCCACCATCACCCCTACCTCTACCATCACCCCTACCTCCACCATCACCTCTACCTCTACCTCCACCATCACCCCTACCTCTACCATCACCCCTACCTCTACCATCACCCCTACCTCCACCATCACCTCTACCTCCACCATCACCTCTACCTCCACCATCACCCCTACCTCCACCATCACCCCTACCTCTACCATCACCCCTATCTCTACCATCACCCTACCTCTCCCATCACCCCTACCTCTACCATCACCTCTCCCATCACCCCTACCTCTCCCATCACCCCTACCTCTCCCATCACCCCTACCTCTCCCATCACCCCTACCTCCACCATCACCTCTACCTCCACCATCACCCCTACCTCCACCATCACCCCTACCTCTACCATCACCCCTACCTCCACCATCACCCCTACCTCTACCATCACCTCTACCTCCACCATCACCCCTACCTCTCCCATCACCCCTACCTCTACCATCACCCCTACCTCTACCATCACCCCTACCTCTACCATCACCCCTACCTCCACCATCACTGCCCTCTCTACCATCACCCCTACCTCTACCATCACCCCTACCTCCACCATCACCCCTACCTCCACCATCACCCCTACCTCCACCATCACCCCTACCTCCACCATCACCCCTACCTCTACCATCACCTCTACCTCTACCATCACCTCTACCTCTACCATCACCTCTACCTCTACCATCACCTCTGCCTCGCCCATCACCCCTACCATCACCCCTACCTCTACCATCACCCCTACCTCTACCATCACCTCTACCTCTACCATCACCTCTACCTCGCCCATCACCCCTACCATCACCCCTACCTCCACCATCACCCCTGCCTCTACCATCACCTCTACCTCTACCATCACCTCTACCTCGCCCATCACCTCCACCATCACCCCTACCATCACCCCTACCATCACCTCTACCTCAACCATCACCCCTACCTCGACCATCACCACTAAATCCACCATCACCACTAAAACCACCATCACCACGACATCCACCATCACCCCTACCTCTCCCATCACCACTAAATCCACCATCACCCCTACATCCACCATCACCACTAAATCCACCATCACCACTAAATCCACCATCACCCCTACCTCTACCATCACCCCTACCTCTCCCATCACCCCTACATCTACCATCACCACTAAATCCACCATCACCTCTACCATCACCCCTACCTCTACCATCACCCCTACCTCCACCATCACCCCTACCTCCACCATCACCACTACCTCCACCATCACCCCTACCTCCACCATCACCCCTACCTCCACCATCACCCCTACCTCCACCATCACCCCTACCTCCACCATCACCCCTACCTCCACCATCACCCCTACCTCTACCATCACCCCTACCTCTACCATCACCTCTACCATCACCTCTGCCCTTCCCATCACCCCTACCATCACCCCTACCTCCACCATCACCATCACCTCTACCTCTACCATTACCTCTACCATCACCTCTGCCTCGCCCATCACCTCTACCATCACCCCTACCTCTACCATCACCTCTACCTCTACCATCACCTCTACCATCACCTCTGCCTCGCCCATCACCCCTACCATCACCCCTACCTCCACCATCACCCCTACCTCTACCATCACCCCTACCTCTACCATCACCCCTACCTCTACCATCACCTCTACCATCACCTCTGCCTCGCCCATCACCCCTACCATCACCCCTACCATCACCCCTACCTCGACCATCACCCCTACCTCTACCATCACCTCTACCTCTACCATCACCTCTACCTCCACCATCACCCCTACCTCCACCATCACCCCTACCTCTCCCATCACCCCTACCATCACCCCTACCTCCACCATTACCCCTACCTCTACCATCACCCCTACCCCTACCATCACCCCTACCCCTACCATCACCCCTACCTCTAACATCACCTCTACCTCGCCCATCACCTCCACCATCCCCCCTACCATCACCCCTACCTCTACCATCACCCCTACCCCCACCATCACCCCTACCTCTACCATCACCCCTACCTCTCCCATCACCCCTATCTCTACCATCACCCTACCTCACCCATCACCCCTACATCTAACATCACCACTAAATCCACCATCACCTCTACCATCACCCCTACCTCTACCATCACCCCTACCTCCACCATCACCACCACCTCCACCATCACCACTACCTCCACCATCACCCCTACCTCCACCATCACCACTAACTCCACCATCACCCCTACCTCCACCATCACCCCTACCTCTACCATCACCCCTACTTCCACCATCACCCCTACCTCTCCCATCACCCCTACCTCCACCATCACCATCACCTCTAGCTCTACCATCACCTCTACCATCACCTCTGCCTCGCCCATCACCCCTACCATCACCCCTACCTCCACCATCACCTCTACCTCTACCATCACCTCTACCATCACCTCTGCCTCGCCCATCACCTTTACCATCACCCCTACCTCTACCATCACCTCTACCTCTACCATCACCTCTACCATCACCTCTGCCTCGCCCATCACCCCTACCATCACCCCTACCTCCACCATCACCCCTACCTCTACCATCACCCCTACCTCTACCATCACCTCTACCATCACCTCTACCATCACCTCTGCCTCGCCCATCACCCCTACCATCACCCCTACCTCTACCATCACCCCTACCTCTACCATCACCTCTACCTCTACCATCACCTCTACCTCTACCATCACCCCTACCTCCACCATCACCCCTACCTCTCCCATCACCCCTACCTCTCCCATCACCCCTACCATCACCCCTACCTCCACCATCACCCCTACCTCTACCATCACCCCTACCCCTACCATCTCCCTTACCTCTACCATCACCTCTACCTCTACCATCACCTCTACCTCGCCCATCACCTCCACCATCACCCCTACCATCACCCCTACCTCTACCATCACCCCTACCTCCACCATCACCCCTACCTCTACCATCACCCCTACCTCTCCCATCACCCCTATCTCTACCATCACCCTACCTCTCCCATCACCCCTACCTCTACCATCACCACTAAATCCACCATCACCTCTACCATCACCCCTACCTCTACCATCACCCCTACCTCGACCATCACCCCTACCTCTCCCATCACCACTAAATCCACCATCACCCCTACATCCACCATCACCACTAAATCCACCATCACCACTAAATCCACCAACACCCCTACCTCTACCATCACCCCTACCTCTCCCATCACCCCTACCTCTCCCATCACCCCTACCTCTCCCATCACCCCTACCTCTCCCATCACCCCTACCTCTACCATCACCTCTACCTCCACCATCACCCCTACCTCCACCATCACCCCTACCTCCACCATCACCCCTACTTCTCCCATCACCCCTACCTCTCCCATCACCACTACCTCCACCATCACCCCTACCTCCACCATCACCACTAACTCCACCATCACCCCTACCTCCACCATCACCCCTACCTCCACCATCACCCCTACCTCCACCATCACCCCTACCTCTCCCATCACCCCTATCTCTACCATCACCCCTACCTCTACCATCACCCCTACCTCTCCCATCACCCCTACATCTACCATCACCACTAAATCCACCCCTACCTCTACCATCACCCCTACCTCTCCCATCACCCCTACCTCCACCATCACCCCTACCTCTACCATCACCCCTACCTCTACCATCACCCCTACCTCCACCATCACCCCTACCTCTCCCATCACCCCTACCATCACCCCTACCTCCACCATCACCCCTACCTCCACCATCACCCTACCTCTCCCATCACCCCTACCTCCACCATCACCCCTACCTCCACCATCATCCTACCTCCCCCATCACCCCTACCTCCCCCATCACCCCTACCTCCACCATCACCCCTACCTCTCCCATCACCCCTACCTCCACCATCACCCCTACCTCCACCATCACCCCTACCTCCACCATCACCCCTACCTCTACCATCACCTCTACCTCCACCATCACCCCTACCTCTACCATCACCCCTACCTCCACCATCAACACTACCTCCACCATCAACTCTACCTCCACCATCACCTCTACCTCCACCATCACCTCTACCTCCACCATCACCCCTACCTCCACCATCACCCCTACCTCCACCATCACCCCTACCTCCACCATCACCCCTACCTCCACCATCACCCCTACCTCCACCATCACCCCTACCTATACCATCACCCCTACCTCCACCATCACCACTACCTCCACCATCACCCCTACCTCCACCATCACCCCTACCTCCACCATCATCCTACCTCCCCCATCACCCCTACCTCCCCCATCACCCCTACCTCCACCATCACCCCTACCTCTCCCATCACCCCTACCTCCACCATCACCCCTACCTCCACCATCACCCCTACCTCCACCATCACCCCTACCTCTACCATCACCTCTACCTCCACCATCACCCCTACCTCTACCATCACCCCTACCTCCACCATCAACACTACCTCCACCATCAACTCTACCTCCACCATCACCTCTACCTCCACCATCACCTCTACCTCCACCATCACCTCTACCTCCACCATCACCCCTACCTCCACCATCACCCCTACCTCCACCATCACCCCTACCTCCACCATCACCCCTACCTATACCATCACCCCTACCTCCACCATCACCACTACCTCCACCATCACCCCTACCTCCACCATCACCCCTACCTCCACCATCACCCCTACCTCCACCATCACCCCTACCTCCACCATCACCCCTACCTTTACCATCACCCCTACCTCCACCATCACCCCTACCTCCACCATCACCCCTACCTCCACCATCACCTCTACCTCCACCATCACCCCTACCTCCACCATCACCCCTACCTCCACCATCACCCTTACCTCTCCCATCACCCCTACCTCTCCCATCACCCCTACCTCCACCATCACCCCTACCTCCACCATCACCCCTACCATCACCCCTACTTCCACCATCACCTCTACCTCCACCATCACCCCTACCTCCACCATCACCCCTACCTCCACCATCACCCCTACCTCCACCATCACCTCTACCTCCACCATCACCCCTACCTCCACCATCACCCCTACCTCCACCATCACCCCTACCTCTCCCATCACCCCTACCTCCACCATCACCCCTACCTCTACCATCACCCCTACCTCCACCATCACCCCTACCTCTACCATCACCCCTACCTCCACCATCACCCCTACCTCTCCCATCACCCCTACCTCCACCATCACCCCTACCTCCACCATCACCCCTACCTCTCCCATCACCCCTACCTCCACCATCACCGCTACCTCTCCCATCACCCCTACATCCCCCATCACCCCGACCTCCACCATCACCCCTACCTCCACCATCACCCCTACCTCCACCATCACCCCTACCTCTACCATCACCCCTACCTCTACCATCACCCCTACCTCCACCATCACCCCTACCTCCACCATCACCCCTACCTCCACCATCACCCCTACCATCACCCCTACCTCTCCCATCACCCCTACCTCTACCATCACCCCTACCTCCACCATCACCCCTACCTCCACCATCACCCCTACCTCCACCATCACCCTTACCTCTACCATCACCCCTACTTCTACCATCACCCCTACCTCCACCATCACCCCTACCTCTCCCATCACCCCTACCATCACCCCTACCTCCACCATCACCCCTACCTCTCCCATCACCCCTACCTCCACCATCACCCCTACCTCCACCATCACCCCTACCTCCACCATCACCCCTACCTCCACCATCACCCCTACCTCCCCCATCACCCCTACCTCCACCATCACCCCTACCTCTCCCATCACCCCTACCTCTCCCATCACCCCTACCTCTACCATCACCCCTACCTCCACCATCACCCCTACCTCCACCATCACCCCTACCTCTACCATCACCCCTACCTCCACCATCAACACTACCTCCACCATCACCTCTACCTCCACCATCACCTCTACCTCCACCATCGCCCCTACCTCCACCATCGCCCCTACCTCCACCATCGCCCCTACCTCCACCATCGCCCCTACCTCTACCATCGCCCCTACCTCTACCATCGCCCCTACCTCCACCATCGCCCCTACCTCCACCATCGCCCCTACCTCCACCATCGCCCCTACCTCCACCGTCACCCCTACCTATACCGTCACCCCTACCTCCACCGTCACCCCTACCTCTACCGTCACCTCTACCTCCACCGTCACCCCTACCTCCACCGTCACCCCTACCTCCACCGTCACCCCTACCTCCACCGTCACCCCTACCTCCACCGTCACCCCTACCTCCACCGTCACCCCTACCTCCACCGTCACCCCTACCTCTCCCGTCACCCCTACCTCTCCCGTCACCCCTACCTCTCCCGTCACCCCTACCTCTCCCGTCACCCCTACCTCTACCGTCACCCCTACCTCCACCATCACCCCTACCTCCACCATCACCCTTACCTCTACCATCACCCCTACTTCTACCATCACCCCTACCTCCACCATCACCCCTACCTCTCCCATCACCCCTACCATCACCCCTACCTCCACCATCACCCCTACCTCTCCCATCACCCCTACCTCCACCATCACCCCTACCTCCACCATCACCCCTACCTCCACCATCACCCCTACCTCCACCATCACCCCTACCTCCCCCATCACCCCTACCTCCCCCATCACCCCTACCTCCACCATCACCCCTACCTCTCCCATCACCCCTACCTCTCCCATCACCCCTACCTCTACCATCACCCCTACCTCCACCATCACCCCTACCTCCACCATCACCCCTACCTCTACCATCACCCCTACCTCCACCATCAACACTACCTCCACCATCACCTCTACCTCCACCATCACCTCTACCTCCACCATCGCCCCTACCTCCACCATCGCCCCTACCTCCACCATCGCCCCTACCTCCACCATCGCCCCTACCTCTACCGTCGCCCCTACCTCCACCGTCGCCCCTACCTCCACCGTCGCCCCTACCTCCACCGTCGCCCCTACCTCCACCGTCACCCCTACCTATACCGTCACCCCTACCTCCACCGTCACCCCTACCTCTACCGTCACCTCTACCTCCACCGTCACCCCTACCTCCACCGTCACCCCTACCTCCACCGTCACCCCTACCTCCACCGTCACCCCTACCTCTCCCGTCACCCCTACCTCTCCCGTCACCCCTACCTCTACCGTCACCCCTACCTCTACCGTCACCCCTACCTCCACCGTCACCCCTACCTCCACCGTCAGCCCTACCTCCACCGTCACCTCTACCTCCACCGTCACCCCTACCTCCACCGTCACCCCTACCTCCACCGTCACCTCTACCTCCACCGTCACCCCTACCTCCACCATCACCCCTACCTCTCCCATCACCCCTACCTCTCCCATCACCCCTACCTCCACCATCACCCCTACCTCCACCATCACCCCTACCTCTACCATCACCCCTACCTCTACCATCACCCCTACCTCCACCATCACCCCTACCTCCACCATCACCCCTACCTCCACCATCACCCCTACCTCCACCATCACCCCTACCTCCACCATCACCCCTACCTCCACCATCACCCCTACCTCTACCATCACCCCTACCTCTACCGTCACCCCTACCTCCACCGTCACCCCTACCTCCACCGTCACCCCTACCTCCACCGTCACCCCTACCTCCACCGTCACCCCTACCTCCACCGTCACCCCTACCTCCACCGTCACCCCTACCTATACCGTCACCCCTACCTCCACCGTCACCCCTACCTCCACCGTCACCCCTACCTCCACCGTCACCCCTACCTATACCGTCACCCCTACCTCCACCGTCACCCCTACCTCTACCGTCACCTCTACCTCCACCGTCACCCCTACCTCCACCGTCACCCCTACCTCCACCGTCACCCCTACCTCCACCGTCACCCCTACCTCCACCGTCACCCCTACCTCCACCGTCACCCCTACCTCTCCCGTCACCCCTACCTCTCCCGTCACCCCTACCTCTCCCGTCACCCCTACCTCTACCGTCACCCCTACCTCTACCGTCACCCCTACCTCCACCGTCAGCCCTACCTCCACCGTCACCTCTACCTCCACCGTCACCCCTACCTCCACCGTCACCCCTACCTCCACCGTCACCTCTACCTCCACCATCACCCCTACCTCCACCATCACCCCTACCTCCACCATCACCCCTACCTCTCCCATCACCCCTACCTCTCCCATCACCCCTACCTCCACCATCACCCCTACCTCTACCATCACCCCTACCTCCACCATCACCCCTACCTCCACCATCACCCCTACCTCCACCATCACCCCTACCTCCACCATCACCCCTACCTCCACCATCACCCCTACTTCCACCATCACCCCTACCTCCACCATCACCCCTACCTCCACCATCACCCCTACCTCCACCATCACCCCTACCTCCACCATCACCCCTACCTCCACCATCACCCCTACCTATCCCATCACCCCTACCTCCACCATCACCCCTACCTCCACCATCACCCCTACCTCTCCCATCACCCCTACCTCCACCATCACCTTTACCTCCACCATCACCCCTACCTCCACCATCACCCCTACCTCCACCATCACCCCTACCTCTCCCATCACCCCTACCTCTCCCATCACCCCTACCTCCACCATCACCCCTACCTCCACCATCACCCCTACCTCTCCCATCACCCCTACCTCCACCATCACCCCTACCTCTACCATCACCCCTACCTCTCCCATCACCCCTACCTCTCCCATCACCCCTACCTCCACCATCACCCCTACCTCCACCATCACCCCTACCTCTCCCATCACCCCTACCTCTCCCATCACCCCTACCTTCACCATCACCCCTACCTCCACCATCACCCCTACCTGCCCCATCACCCCTACCTCTCCCATCACCCCTACCTCCACCATCACCCCTACCTCCACCATCACCCCTACCTCCACCATCACCCCTACCTCTCCCATCACCCCTACCTCTCCCATCACCCCTACCATCACCCCTACCTCTCCCATCACCCCTACCTCCACCATCACCCCTACCTCCACCATCACCCCTACCTCCACCATCACCCCTACCTCCACCATTACCCCAACTTCCACCATCACCCCTACCTCCACCATCACCCCTACCTCCACCATCACCATCACCCCTACCTCTCCCATCACCCCTACCTCCACCATCACCCCTACCTCCACCATCACCCCTACCTCTCCCATCACCCCTACCTCCACCATCACACCTACCATCACCCCTACCTCTCCCATCACTTCTACCTCCACCATCACCCCTACCTCTCCCATCACCACTACCTCCACCATCACCCCTACCTCTCCCATCACCCCTACCTCTCCCATCACCCCTACCTCCACCATCACCCCTACCTCCACCATCACCCCTACCTCTCCCATCACCCCTACCATCACCCCTACCTCTCCCATCACCCCTACCTCCCCCATCACCCCTACCTCTACCATCACCCCTACCTCTCCCATCACCCCTACCTCCACCATCACCCCTACCTCCACCATCACCCCTACCTCTCCCATCACCACTACCTCTCCCATCACCCCTACCTCTCCCATCACCCCTACCTCTCCCATCACCCCTACCTCTACCATCACCTCTACCTCTACCATCACCTGTACCTCTCCCATCACCCTTACCTTCACCATCACCCCTACCTCTCCCATCACCCCTACCTCTCCCATCACCCCTACCTCTCCCATCACCCCTACCTCTCCCATCACCCCTACCTCTCCCATCACCCCTACCTCCACCATCACCCCTACCTCCACCATCACCCCTACCTCCACCATCACCCCTACCTCTCCCATCACCCCTACCTCTCCCATCACCCCTACCTCCACCATCACCCCTACCTCCACCATCACCCCTACCTCCACCATTACCCCTACCTCCACCATCACCTCTCCCATCACCTCTACCTCCACCATCACCCCTACCATCACCCCTACCTCTCCCATCACCCCTACCTCTCCCATCACCCCTACCTCCACCATCACCCCTACCTCTCCCATCACCCCTACCTCCACCATCACCCCTACCTCCACCATCACCCCTACCTCTCCCATCACCCCTACCATCACCCCTACCTCTCCCATCACCCCTACCTCCACCATCACCCCTACCTCTACCATCACCCCTACCTCCACCATCACCCCTACCTCCACCATCACCCCTACCTTTCCCATCACCCCTACCTCTCCCATCACCCCTACCTCCACCATCACCCCTACCTCCACCATCACCCCTACCTCTCCCATCACCTCTACCTCCACCATCACCTCTACCTCCACCATCACCTCTACCTCCACCATCACCCCTACCTCCCCCATCACCCCTACCTCCCCCATCACCCCTACCTCTCCCATCACCCCTACCTCTACCATCACCTCTACCTCTACCATCACCTCTACCTCTACCATCACCTCTACCTCCACCATCACCCCTACCTCCACCATCACCCCTGCCTCTCCCATCACCCCTACCTCTCCCATCACCCCTACCTCCACCATCACCCCTACCTCCACCATCACCCCTACCTCCACCATCACCCCTACCTCCACCATCACCCCTACCTCCACCATCACCCCTACCTCCACCATCACCCCTACCTCCACCATTACCCCTACCTCCACCATCACCTCTCCCATCACCTCTACCTCCACCATCACCCCTACCATCACCCCTACCTCTCCCATCACCCCTACCTCTCCCATCACCCCTACCTCCACCATCACCCCTACCTCTCCCATCACCCCTACCTCCACCATCACCCCTACCTCCACCATCACCCCTACCTCCACCATCACCCCTACCTCTCCCATCACCCCTACCTCTCCCATCACCCCTACCTCCACCATCACCCCTACCTCTACCATCACCCCTACCTCTACCATCACCCCTACCTCCACCATCACCCCTACCTCCACCATCACCCCTACCTTTCCCATCACCCCTACCTCTCCCATCACCCCTACCTCCACCATCACCCCTACCTCCACCATCACCCCTACCTCTCCCATCACCTCTACCTCTCCCATCACCTCTACCTCCACCATCACCTCTACCTCCACCATCACCCCTACCTCCCCCATCACCCCTACCTCTCCCATCACCCCTACCTCTACCATCACCTCTACCTCTACCATCACCTCTACCTCTACCATCACCTCTACCTCTACCATCACCTCTACCTCTACCATCACCTCTACCTCTACCATCACCCCTACCTCCACCATCACCCCTACCTCTCCCATCACCCCTACCTCTCCCATCACCCCTACCTCCACCAACACCCCTACCTCTACCATCACCCCTACCTCTACCATCACCCCTACCTCTACCATCACCCCTACCTCCACCATCACCCCTACCTCCACCATCACCCCTACCTCCACCATCACCCCTACCTCCACCATCACCCCTACCTCCACCATCACCCCTACCTCCACCATCACCCCTACCTCCACCATCACCCCTACCTCCACCATCACCCCTACCTCCACCATCACCCCTACCTCCACCATCACCCCTACCTCTACCATCACCCCTACCTCTACCATCACCCCTACCTCTACCATCACCCCTACCTCCACCATCACCCCTACCTCCACCATCACCCCTACCCACACCATCACCCCTACCTCCACCATCACCCCTACCTCTACCATCACCCCTACCTCTACCATCACCCCTACCTCTACCATCACCCCTACCTCTACCATCACCCCTACCTCTACCATCACCCCTACCTCTACCATCACCCCTACCTCCACCATCCACTCATCTCACCACCTGCCCCTTCATTTGCATACAGAAGACAGCCCAAATAAGGCAATAAATCAGGTCCTATATTCAAATGGTTTTGCCTGGATATTAAAACCCTCTGCATCCACTCTGTCCCTGAGTAAATTGTCCCCGTGCTTTTCCTCTGTCGCTGTGTGACTGCCTGGCGAGAGATGAGAGATATACCCCTGTTCTCATCATGGGGACAGAGGTAGTACTATAACCACCAGCACACAGACACCTATATATTTAAATATAACCCCCCATCCCCACCCCCCTCTTCTCTTTCTCTCATTGCATGGCCCAGGGATGAGATAGTCACTCACTTCAATATATCAATATACATATGCTTATATCTCATATGCCTGGGGCAAACTAACTGCCTTGGTTATCAGGCTGCCCAAGATTTTATGACTGCCGAAGGTCACTGCTCATACGGGGAGGTGATACTTGAATATTGCTCTTAATGTAGGTCTTAGGACACTGCTTCCCTCCCTTCTGAGTCGCTACACCCAATTCACTTTACCTCATCAATTATTGAAATGAACCACCAACCATGCAAGGAAATTATTATGAAATTCAACCACCAACCATGCACGGACATCTAAGTAATTTCCCAAAAGTAGAAAAGACACAAAGGGTTTTCAATCTTCAAATGTAGTAGGCCTGTAGACTTTGTCATTTAGATTTTGGTGCAGGGTGTCATGCTGATGGAAAAAGAATGGTTTCCTTGCCAAGCAGGAAACAGTCAAAGTTCAGTGCATACTTCACATGGAGGATTAGGAATGTTGAATGGAAGCATATAAATATATTGCTGGTTTTACCAAAGCATAATGAAATCAGATTTTAAAAATAAACAAAAATAAGGCGTGTGTGTTTGTGTGTGTGCGTGCGTGCGTGTCTAACACTCAATGACCAGGCCTCTGATCAAATAATGATTTGGTGGAAAATCTAAATGAATTCCACTTAACAGAATTCTCTATTCCAATTATTATGAATAAAAGAGGGTGGGGAGGAAACAAGACAAATATGCATTTTTAGAATAAAAAAAGCGATCCATCATTCAATTTGTTGGGTCCCCAAACTCCCATCAAAGGTTCACAGGCTGTGAAGTATAGCGATTCGCCATCAACAAACAGAGGATTGGAACCAAAAGCCTTCAACCTTAATTAATGTTCAAGTCTGCCACTATTACTTTGTGTGTTTAACACAGATGGCAACTTGTCTTTTATGTGAATCACCGCGCCACAATTTCCCTTGTTCGACATCACTGAACTGTCTCTATCACGCAACAAAAAAATCCATCTCCTGTTAAATCCTTCTCCTGCAAGGAGTCGCCATGTCATTTTTTTATTTTTATTATCCCTGATGTGTAATGTGTAGGCTGTAATCGGTCTGCTACGCGTTCCATTTCCTCCCGCTGCACATCTGATTCTACAGGGAAGCAATTGTAATTATTATGAAGCAGATGATTTTGTATTTGTGAAATAACCCCTTCAGTTATCTCAAGCTGGCAGACGGTGTTATGGCACGTTGGCGTTCCTTGTACATCTAAGACGGAACAATCCTAACTATCGGGAAGCAGAAATGACTGTGTTTATAAAATAACCATCAAGTACTCAGTGCCATCAAGCAGACAAACACTGATTCAGTCCAGATGTATCCACCTTGATGCCGATCACGATCCCTCTAAAAAAGTATATTTTCCCTCCAAAAAGTAAAGTCTTTGCATAATGAGAGACTTTTTGTTTTACTGAAGATTGCCAATTACATCTCAGTAAACAGTGCTGTGATTAAACTTCCTGTTTTGTCGGTTTCATTGTGAAAATGTAGCTTATTAATAGCTATAAAACATACTGAAGTTTGTTCAAAATGTCAAACCCAGACTTGGTTTCGCAGGGAGCCGAAATGGAAATGAGTCAATGTAAATACAATTTGATTAAAAATTCCCTCCGGTGTTACAAACTCAATTGTAGAAATTCTCCCAAAATACAGAGAAACTTTTCAGCCTCTTGAGCTAATAACCGGTGACAGCGAGAGGCTTAAACAAAAGATCAGTCAAGCGTTCATTTGAATTTTCAAATCCCTTTTAATACAACTCGGCTTGATTCATTTCCCTGAGAATTCATCAAAAACATCAGTTTTGCATTGAGAGAGAAGGAGATCATTTACATTTTTGAGTGAGACTGTAGCATTCAGAGCAGTGCAGCACTGGCTCCCAAACTTCATTTGAGTACAATGGTGACATTCTGCCTCACATAAGACAACTGGCATGTTTTCATGTGAGTACAAATAAAGCGGATGGTTGGAATGGTGAGCTTTATATGTCCTGTCTCTCTCTAGAGAGGCAAGCTGGCATGCACAAGACTGGTTCATACTTGGATTGATCTCTGAAAAAAAATAAAAAATAAAAATCACTAATGAGTTTGGTTAAGGCTCGGACACACTAATAGCGTTTGCCTGCCCCCAAACATCAGATCACCTGATCTTATTTACCATGCTGTGAACTTCTCCAACTTTCATCTGTGACTCCAAGGCCACAAGGTTTCCAAGGCCTCCATCAGCTCTCATAAACAAAGTGATTTATTCAAATCAAATCAAATTGTATTTGTCAAAATGCGCCGAATACAATGAAATGCTTACTTACAAGCCCTTAACCAACAATGCAGTTTTAAGAAAAATTAGTGTTAGTTAAAAAAATAGATAAGTAAAAAAATTACAAATTAAAGTAACAAGTAATTAAAGAGCAGCAGTAAAATAACAGTATCTTGGTTAGGGGACCGTAAAACGGCAATAGTACGCCATAGTACGCCATAGTACGCCCTAGTACTTTCATCTGTGACTCCTCTGTTTCTGAGACCAACATCAACACTCATAAACAAAGTGATTTATTCTAGAATTCTAGAATCAGGATTCTGCTATCTAATTACTTTCAGCACATTCCTCTCCTTGTCTGAGTCATGGAGAGGTTTCTTTATGAGTGAAGGTGATGGACTATCAGGCAGAGAGCTCGTCATAAATCC